>NC_056741.1:1909993015-1910150515 GCF_019279795.1 Protopterus annectens | reverse complement strand
GGATCCCACACAGTTTACTTTTGTGAAGGGTAGGTCATACCTGCTCAATCAACCTAGTCAACTTCTTGCCATCAGTCACCTGAGCTGTGGATGAATGCAAGGTGGCACATCCAGCCTACCTTGATCTGGCTGAAGCCTTTGATATCATTCCCCACTCTGGAATCATGCAAAAACTCACTAAGCTAGGCATCAACCCCTATATCACTAGGTAGGTTGCAAACTAGATCACAGATAGGACTCCCAGTGTGAAAATAGCTGACTACAAGTTAGACTAAGCAGTCATAACTGGAGTCCCACAGGGTTCTGTCCTGGGTCCTTTCATGTGTGCTATCAACTTCTCTGAAGTCCATGCCAACATGAAGGGGCATTGTCTCTTGACCACCACATTGCCACTGTGGTCACAAAGTCCTTCTATGTGGCACATCTCAGTACTAATGCATTAGCATCCAGGAAGGAAGAGGTCATTGTCCCCCTATACTCTTCTTGGCAAAGTGACACAGTTTGTGTCAGCATACATATGCTGATGGATGTGCGGTAGGTAAATGAAATGTATGTCCTCATTTTCTGATAATCATATCATTACAGTGATTGATCAGAGAAATGATAATAACCTGTAAAGCAGACTAGAAATATGAGCAATAAACCTGGGCAACCTGAAACAATCCAGCCAGTCAACAGATATGCTCAGAACCCCATTCTGCAATGAATCTGGACCAAGGCTGACAAAGTGGTGGGTGGAAGCCATGAAAATAGGGATGTATCTGAAGTAGTGGCATAGGTAAGCTAACACTGTTGCTGTAATAACACCCTCCTGTGTGCTCTAAAATATATTTACTGAAATAGCACAAGTAATTGAATTAGGACATCTGCTATGGGTAATTACATGTGTATTTGCAAATATATCAGACACTACAGGGATGTAAGAGCAGTGACAAATATATACCAGTGTAAAAGTGCATACCCACAACCAAAATTCCCACAGTCACATACCATTAAGTCAAGTGAACACTAGAGTATATGGACTGTCTGAACAAATACACCATTGTTTGCCACCCACACACTAGCCCTATATATAGAGTCCCAATTGTCAGTGTAGTCTGAATCTTGACCTTGGTACAGGACATGCCTCAGTCTGCCCCTACAAACACATACAGCCAATAGATCAGCAGAAACTGGAGCAGCATGCACAGTCAGATAAGGAAGGAGCCACAACACTTACATCCACCCCCCCCATACACAGCCCAAATAACATGTACACATGACATATGTACACAGTCATGACAGTCTGTTAACAATGGCCAGACATACACAGGCCTCTCAAATGTACAGTTCACCTCAGAATGCACAGGCTCAGGACTCATATCTAAGGCCTCTTCCCTGACATGTCTGTGGGTGTATTACATCACTGGGATGGTAGTAGGAATGAAGTCAAGAAATCATGATAATAAATACTTCTGCGCCTGATTGACATTTGGACAGAGCCTTACATCATTTGGGGACAGCGGCACAAACACAGGGGTAGATTGGACATACTGCTGTCATACATTGAGACAGTTGTAGATGTCACTGGGTTTGTTGTAACATCTTTTATGAGGAATATGACGTTGGTAATACCAATAGATACGAGTATTTACTGAATGCATTCCCCAGAATCCACAACGGATTTACCAAGGACACTAAATGTTTGGGGAACAGACAAAACATAACAGCAAGCATGTGGCCAGTCTGTGGACAGGGTGCCAGTGGAGAGGTATGTCAGAGACATATCACTGTAAGTCATGACGTCACTCACTAAATGCATGTCCAGACAAACCCTATCAATCCACCATGTGTATAACAGCACTGATGACATAGAATCTGTTCACAAATCTGGGGATAAGTCCCCCATGTTGTTTGGCTGTCTCCACATGTCTTGTCCTGTGACATATTGCCACCCACTGTATGTGAATTTGTACGCCACCGCCTCTGTAATGCCCCTCACACAGACAAGGAAAAGGGGCAAGGCCCACATTGAGGAATGTCCCATATGTCAGAACTAGCAGCAGTGTCCAGGCCCACAGCACAATACAATGTGGGCACCTACATAGTGGTATGGCCATAGCAATACCTGACATATGCAAATCTATACAGAGGACAGACAGAAAGTAGATAGCCAACAGGTTATGCATTAGGATGAATGTTTTGAAAGATATGCCATTACTACACAACAGCAGTCCTCAATGACATGTCCACAACACATAATAGTCTACAGTTAATTTCAACATACCAGATCAATATCCAATAGGAGATACATAAAAACATACAGCTCAGACACCAAGAACAAGATAGTCAGTACTCAGCGTCCAGCTTTGCAAGCAGAATTGTATGGTTCCAATACTACAATTTGCAATCTACTCTTACTTGGAAAAGCACTGTTAAAAGTACTAACGTAATGATAAAATATGTGTTAAACTATATTTGTCAACCAGTGCGCTGTAACTGGTGTAACATACAAGTGTGACTGCATATAACCTGGGATACTACCCATGTATGAAACAAATAAAAAGAGAAAAGATTGTTGTACTACCCATGTATACTCAGGGGTCCCATACAGTAAACTCACACTGCTGCATGTTATGTACAGGGCATTAAATACACTTATTAAAGATGTCATTACCATGCTATTTTATCATACTGGACTGTGATCGGTTACCAGGGCTGAACTATGTTTAGCAGGTTTAAGCATTGCTTAAATGTAAAAGCTAAGCAGATTTGCACACTGGTAAATGAAGCCTACATGATGTAAGTGCCTATTCATTAAACCATACGTTAGCACCGCTTACTGTCGCGCAAACCCATGCAAACATACTTAAGGCTACTCAAAACTGCCTTAATCGCTATGTATCCAACAGCCCTTGTTCTGCCTAGCAACAAAATAAACAGCCCTTTCAGGTCTTGAACCCAGAACCTTGCACACCATAGTCAAAGCAAATTACCAGTAAGCCACCTCAGTTGTATGGTTTTAGGATGTTTTCTCAAACATACCCTGCTTTACAGCTGGTTTACAATAGGGAAGAGACACTTTGCAATTAGGAAGGATTGGAATCTATAAAGATATATATATATATATATATATATATATATATATATATATATATATATAGATATATATATAAATAGAAAAATACATAGAGAGAAAGAGAGATATGTAGGGAGATCCATATATGTGTACAACAATATATAGATATATTACCAATAAATACTGAGATGTGTGTGTGTGTGTGTGTGTATATATATATATATATATATACAAATATGGTTTACAGTCAAAAGTCGACATTGAAATGTCCAACAGCCACCTCCTCTACCATGGTAAGAGCGATAGTCGGAATGTCGAAGTTCATGTGTACAACCGTTCAGAAGGATGTACACAGGGCAGGGATTCACAGCATTGCTGTGAATGGGGGATTTGGAAACTATGGTTGACAGAATTTGTCGACATTGTTGCATCGACCATACAACCTACTTAATATGTATGAGTCAGCATTATTTGTCAAAGAAATCACTGTTCGTGTAAGTGATTTTCGTGCTTTTGATAGTAAACCATACAAACATATACACACACACATTATATATATATATATATATATATATATATATATATATATATATATATATATATATATATATATATATATGGTTTACCTTTACATGTTTGAAAGTCAAATGGTCTTACATGCACATCCACGAACCAGATATGTGAATTCCGTAATGCCAAATTCCCGAAATGTCATAAAATAATCGTATTTTGACATTTCCAAATGCACCACCGCTGAAACAGGTGCTACCATGGGTCAGAAAGGGAGTGACATTTCGTAATTTGGTGCTTCGGTTTTCACGATTTTTGAATTTCACAGGTTACAGTTCGTGGCAGCGGGTTCGAAGATTTGACCTTCAAAAAAGTAAAGGTAATAGATATATATATATACATATATATATATATATATATATACATATATATATACACACACGTGTATATATAAATATATATATACACACATACACACACACGTATATACACATGTATATATACATATACGTACGTACATATATATACACATATATATATATATATATATATATATATAGACATATACACATATATACATATATATACACATATATACACACACATATATATATATATATATATATATATATATACATGTCCCAAAATGCCCATACAAACATATGCTGCTGATAGACCACCCACAACTGGGATAATTATACAATAATATAATAAAATTAATAAATAAATAAAAACTAACTTTTACAAAATATGATAATAAAATAAAATAAACAATTTAAATAAAAAATCAAATGGTAAAAGCCCAAATAAGCTTTTTTCCCTTTTTACTTTTGGAAGACCAAAGGGGGGTTTGGTGGGTTTTTTGGGTTTTCACTGGGTTTGTTGTAACATCTTTTATGAGGAATATGACGTTGGTAATACCAATAGATATGAGTATTTACTGAATGCATTCCCCAGAATCCACGACTGATTTACCAAGGACACCAAATGTCTGGGGAACAGACAAAACATAACAGCAGGCATGTGGCCAGTCTGTGGACAGGGTGCCAGTGGAGAGGTATGTCAGAGACATATCACTGTAAGTCATGATGTCACTCACTAAATGTATGTCCAGACAAACCCTATCAATCCACCATGTGTATAACAGCACTGATGACATAGAATCTGTTCACAAATCTGGGGATAAGTCCCCCATGTTGTTTGGCTGTCTCTACATGTCCTGTCCTGTGACTTATTGCCACCTACTGTATGTGAATTTGTACGCCACCGCCTCTGTAATGCCCCTCACACAGACAAGGAAAAGGGGCAAGGCCCACATTGAGGAATGTCCCATATGTCAGAACTAGCAACAGTGTCCAGGCCCACAGCACAATACAATGTGGGCACCTACATAGTGGTATGGCCATAGCAATACCTGACATCTGCAAATCTATACAGAGGACAGACAGAAAGTAGATAACCAACAGGTTATGCATTAGGATGAATGTTTTGAAAGACAGATGTCTGAAACTGAAAGATATGCCATTACTACACAACAGCAGTCCTCAATGACATGTCCACAACACATAATAGTCTACAGTTAATTTCAACATACCAGATCAATATCCAATAGGAGATACATAAAAACATACAGCTCAAACACCAAGAACAAGATAGTCAGTACTCAGCATCCAGCTTTGCAAGCAGAATTGTATGGTTCCAATACTACAATTTGCAATCTACTCTTACTTCAAAAAGCACTGTTAAAAGTACTAACGTAATGATAAAATATGTGTTAAACTATATTTGTCAACCAGTGGGCTGTAACTGGTGTAACATGCAAGTGTGACTGCATATAACCTGGGATACTACCCATGTATGAAACAAATAAAAAGAGAAAAGATTTTGGTACTACCCATGTATACTCAGGGGTCCCATACAGTATACTCACACCCCTGCTACTGTAATGACAGCACATAGAAGCATGTTACGCACAGGGAATTAAATACACTTATTAAAGATGCCATTACCATGCTATTTTATGATACTGGACTGTGATCGGTTACCAGGGCTGAACTATGCTTAGCAGGTTTAAGCATTGCTTAAATGTAAAAGCTAAGCAGATTTGCACACTGGTAAAGGAAGCCTACATGATGTAAGCGCCTATTCATTTAACCATACGTTAGCACCGTTTACTGTCGCGCAAACCCACGCAAACATGCTTAAGGCTACTCAAAACTACCTTAATCGCTATGTATCCAACAGCCCTTTCTTCTGCCTAGCAACAAAATAAACAGCCCTTGCAGGTCTTGAACCCAGGTCCTTGCACACCATAGTCAAAGCAATTTACCAGTAAGCCACCTCAGCTGTACGGTTTTAGGATGTTTTCTCAAACATACCCTGCTTTACAGCTGGTTTGCAATAGGGAAGAGACACTTTGCAATTAGGAAGGATTGGAATCTATAAAGATATATATATATATATATATATATATATATATATATATATATATATATATGAATAGAAAAATACATAGAGAGAAAGAGAGATATGTAGGGAGATCCATATATGTGTACAACAATACATAGATATATTACCAATAAATACTGAGGTGTGTGTGTGTATACATATATATATATATATATATATATATATATATATATATCTATATATCTATATATAGCTATATATAGCTATATATATATATATATATATATATATATATATATCTATCTATATATATATATATATATATATATACAAATATGGTTTACAGTCAAAAGTCAACATTGAAATGTCCAACAGCCACCTCCTCTACCATGGTAGGAGCGATAGTCGGAATGTCGAAGTTCATGTGTACAACCGTTCAGAAGGATGTACATAGGACAGGGATTCACAGCATTGCTGTGAATGGGGGATTTGGAAACTATGGTCGACAGAATTTGTCAACATTGTTGCGTCGACCATACAACCTACTTAATATATATGAGTCAGCATTATTTGTCAAAGAAATCACCGTCCGTGTAAGTGATTTTCATGCTTTTGATAGTAAACCATACAAACATATACCCACACACATTATATATATATATATATATATATATATATATATATATATATATATATATATATATATATATATATGGTTTACCTTTACATGTTTGAAAGTCAAACGGTCTTACATGCACATCCACGAACCAGATATGTGAATTCCGTAATGCCGAATTCCTGTAATGTCATAAAATAATCATATTTCGACATTTCCAAATGCACCACCGCTGAAACAGGTGCTACCATGGGTCAGAAAGGGGGCAACAGTTCGTAATTTGGTGCTTCGGTTTTCACGATTTTTGAATTTCACAGTTTACAGTTCGTGGCAGCGGGTTCGAAGATTTGACCATCAAACATGTAAAGGTAATATATATATATATATATATATATATATATATATATATATATATATATATATATATATATATATATACATACATACACACACACACACACACATATGTATGTATACATATATGTGTGTATATATATATATATATATATATATATATATATATATATATATATATATATATATATATATATATATATATATATACAATATGTAACTTTTATTCAAATTTCTTTTATAAATTGTATGTAACTGTATGTAACTAAACACATGGCGCTTTTCTCCCGGGCCTCCACTGAAAACAGGCCCCCAAGCCCAGTCCCCAGTAATCAAACTGAAATAAATACATATACATATATATATATATATATATATATATATATATATATATATATATATAGACATATATATATATATATATATATATATATATATATATATATATATATATATATATATATATATATATATATATATGCATACATGTTCCAAAATGCCCATACAAACATATGCTGCTGATAGACCACGCACAACTGGGACAGCATGCACAGTTGGATACAATAGCAGTCATGACACTCACATCTGACGCCCCCCCCCCACAGTTCACATAAATAAGGAAAACTACACTGCTACAAAATCATGACAGGCCATACACAATAGCCAGACATACAACAACCTCTTAGCAAAACACATAAAATGTCTGAACATAGAAAGAAACATACAACCAAACAGTAATTCACACGTTTATTATACTCTGATGTATTGGTCAAAGCCTTCAAGGAGTAAAACATTGCCAGAAATACATACACACACACACACACACACACACACACACACACACACACACACACACACACACACACACTCACACATACACACACACACACGCGTACTGGACAAGAAGCGTGCAGTTAAGGGCCCACTGGGGATTAGTACACTAATGTATCAGACATACATGTATCTGTATTGTATCTACATCCATGTGTCAGGTCCGATTGCAGTTGTAGATGGGTTTTTTTAATGCACAGAGGTGCACATCTATGTGAGAACAGAACATTGTGTATTATTGCAGATAGTACTGTAGATGTGCAGACATGCTGCATCCATCCTGTACCAAGGCCACTTGTGAGTCTGCTGACAGTAACTCCCTCTCACAACTACCTAGGACTCTCTGATCTGCATATGGGACAGCAGCCTGAAGCTAGTGAGTATGACATTCTTCTGTTGTTGCTTGCCAATACCTCAGGCATGTGAAGTGCATGCAATATGCCATGCACACACCCATCGGTAATAGCTATATTGCTTTATATAATAGCTATATTGCTTTTTGTGCATGTTCACTTGTGCTGGGGTTAACTGTATTGCATTACAGTGGTCACCACCGGGGCCTATCTGATGTGAATTCAACATTCCTGTAGCATACCTTACAACTTGTCAGTGCCAGGATGTCTAGACAGAGGCCAGCAAAATGGGCCGGACAAATGGCCTAAGGTAGGGACATGTGTGACACATTAGTAGTATACAGTGGATATAAATTGTGTACACATCCCTCTTAACATGCAAGGTGATCAACACCTGCACCACACCATGTGGAACATGTAGCTCACCATGACACCCACTTTGACAGCCATGACATGCAGTGAAAAGCCACACACCCACATTCCCAGAGGCACCCAATGGACATTTACCCAAACAGCACAGACCAGCAAGACAGACACCCACTCAGACACCGCAACATGGCACATGACAAGGGATACATATGTATCCTACACAGTGTGCCCCTCAACCTAAGATTGTAAGGCTAACCACCTTGCACAATACAGTGATCATGGGTAACTCAGTACTGAGGCACACACATATCCCACTCACTAAGTTGAATATGGAGCAGGTAGCCAAATATCTATCACATGCCGGCATCCAACACTTGACACAGCCAGTCATGGCACTCCACAACAACTATGAGTATCACTCTATATCCATGTAGGTGTGAATGAGTTGGGACACACCTCCCTAGACTACATGACAAGACACATAGTTGAACTCTCTGATTATGTGGTCCAGGCAGGTGTGACAGTAGCCCTGAGCAGTGTACCGCCGTCACCCAGAATAATGCTGTGGTACTATCAACAGATGATTGACTGCAACATTGGATTACGTGTTATGCGTCATTCTCAGGGGATCCAGTACCTCTCTGCTTGGGATGACATGATTGACAAAACCCAATGACTTGCCACAGATGCCCTACATCTGTCACCACTGGGTTTCCAGGTACTGGATAAGTGTCTTGCCACCCCTATAATGCCTTATTAGGCAGTGTTCCTAATGTTATTACCACAACAGCTAGACATGTATGCAATCTGATGATCATGTTGCTCAACAGTAGACATCTAACTGTCAGGATGCAGTCACACAAAGCACTCGTTGGAGTGGAGGACACATGTCTGCTATAATGGAGAGATGATTCACAGCAGCAGACTTGCAGTATCATGCTATGATGCATTCCACAGCTGTCAGCCCCCAAACATAGACCGCACCACACCTCCACAGGTGGTGTTGTCTCCATATTCATTATGGCTAGGAACACCTCCAGAATAGTATCCCAGCATAATGCATTGGAGATACTTTCAGTAGAACTGCCTTGGGGTAATAGTGCAATCCAGACCATAGCCTGCTATGGGTCCACATCTATGTCCCTAGACTGTCAATGCACATTCCTCAACACCCTGCCATCTATGATGGTTCAATGCAACACTGACATAGTATAAGTCTTCAACTACCCCTCCATCACCTGGGGAAAGTAGACAAGCACCAGTACAGTGGTCCAACACTTCTGGGATTCATCATTTGCAATGCCCTGGACCATCTCCTACTGACCCCCTGTAGAGGATGCAACAATCTTGACCTGTGTTGACTACTGAAATATGGGACTGTTGCTCATCCACAGATGTCAATCCTTGCATGGTGAGATCCACACAGGCTGTAATTAACATTGAACTCAACATGTCAGCCACACCCCCGCACAAAGGTAACCACCTTGCAAAACCTCTCCAAAGCCGACTTTGCAGCCATAAAACAGGGGTGGATGTCTTCACTGCACCCATGGGAAATAGCTGCATGACTGTGGAATCATACGCATATGCACTGTAAAAACAGGTACATGAATGCATGGTACTAGCCAGCGCCAACAGTACCCAGACACTGTCCTCCAAACACTGAGAGACAATGTGATGGTCCCTTGAGATTACCAAGTACACATCAGAAGGAGGACACTGTTGCAGAGAAAGGTGGGGTCCCATGACTGTTGAACTCCCTTATTAGCCTCAAACACAACTTTGGATCCCTCATGGAATCCCCTACAGGCATCTATGATGGCAGACATGCAGCAGACACTGACGACAGTTACAACAGCCTTTGATAGTTACATCAACAACCTCCACAGCATTAAACACAAGTGCTGCGAGTTACTGCACAATGCTAATACCTATCCTGAGACAACAGATATTGTCCACAGTCTTGGCAACACATTCAGTGCCAGCTTTACCCCTCGTTCCCCCACAAGTGAAGTGCTGAGTGAATGTGTTCTCACATACTGTATCCCAGTTTAGTTCTAGGCATCTGTGTGTCACCGGGATGTGGCCCTGCAGCAAGGCCATGGGGTATGGCAGTGTGGTAACACATCCACCATGTCATAGGCAGGGTACAGTATGTGCACAGAAATCCCAGGTCTGTAACACAATGATTGCATATGCCTCACAGATTATAGGGCTGAGGGTTGTACATAGGTATATGTTGATTTACAACATCTGTTGTAGAATGGAGAATGGTAAGTGTTGTGGTTTGGATACACCTCCAATTGCTAATAACCACAGCCATAGGGCATATTCATCAACCAAACACAATAAGATTACTATACATATACACACACACACACACACACACACACACACACACACACACACACACACACACACACACACACACACACACACACACACACACACACACACATTTGCCAGTACTGAGATCCATAGGTTCATTGCTTCATAGGTGTGTAGTAGGTGAATGGGCTTGAAGGCTCTACAAGACTAGCCCAAGGGAATACCCTGGCATCAGGCCACACAAAATTAGTCCCCAGTGTGGCTCAGGAGTATAGTCACTGGAGTGGTCCCCAGGGGTGGGTATTGTATTCCCCATCCACTCATCCAGATTTCTATTGTGGGTGGCCAGTGATGTGCACTGCTTCACATGCATGTGATTTATATTCCATAACACGAACAGTGTCTGGGTTGTGTACATGTCCTACATGCATGTTCTTTGAAGTGTAGAAGTGTGCTTGAGGTCTCTGGGGCATTTTGTGTGGACAGAATAGTATCTTCAGAAGCAGCCTTCCTGACCTCATTTGATGAGACCTGGCTATGTAACTGAGGTAGTGAATCCACCTACATAGACAGTATGATACGGGGAGTCATTGGTGTTATTGGCATCTGTCCATACAGGGCATGTGTATAAGGCATGGTATTCCCTTTGTGGGGTACGTTTGCAGACTCTATAGTTGTTGCAGGCATCCAGTGGGGAACATGGTAAAAGGGCCACTGTACACATTGATTGGGCTACAGAGGGGATGGAACAGGGTGCCATGTCCTTTTACTTGCTGGATAACACACACTCAGTCAGGAGATATAACACATCAAAGTACTTTCTGATGTCAGTGGCACTGTTGTGGTCAACAGGCATGTAGTCCACTGCAATCACACCGTGGGTGCTATCTGTGAGGCAATTTGCAGGAGAACTACCGATATAGTGGTTGCTGCCTAGCCAAGTGTGTTTGTGTATGATTCATGGGTGGAGAGTGGTCTCTGAGTATTAGAAGGGTTGCCTGTATTGTTAACTAATCCATACTGTTACATAGTAATTGTACATGGCACTACAAATTTAGGGCTGTGGATTGCCTACACCAACCTCTACAGTGTTTGACAACTGTTGGCCTTCTAATGTGGACATTGGGCCATATATTAGGTCTCTAGAAAAATTTACTCCTGGTACCTCAGCTATTCGCTTTCATGGGACATTATACCTCCAAAAAACAGCAGTTTTTGTAGTGCACTAACAAAATTGTTTCATATGCCAATCCCATCAATTAAACAATTAAACCCTAAATGCAATCAAGCAATGGTGAAATACAAATCCAGCATAATATACAATGACCATACAAAACTCCATTATAAATATGTTAAACATAATTTATAACATGTATAAATATTGTATAACCTCTTCTGCATATAACCACTAATAAGAATACAGAATAACTTCCCAGTCAATTCCTTGTTACAAACACTATGATGATGTCTAATTAAATAGAAATATGAACTCAAAACGTTAAAAATGCATAGATACTTCCTGATTCATATCCCCAGGATATAATGTTCTAAAATTAAAAATGAATGTGGTTTCTAAAAAATTTAACCTGGTTTGGAAATTATTCCCAAATCCTTCAATTCCAGCCTAAACACTAAAAACCTTTTCTGGTGATTCATCCACTACTGTGTGCTGTGTTTTATTTAGCATTTTAAGACTGTTATCTTGTTTTGGATTTAACATATACTAGCTCCTCAATATAACAATTTAGCAAAACCCACCCCCAATGGAGCCTGTTATTACACAATCACACCAACACAGGATACTGGTGACACACACACACACACACACACACACACACACACACACACACACACACACACACACACACACACACACACACACACACACACACACACTTGCCAGTACTGAGTTTCGAACCCCTATCATGCTATGTATTGCTATTACAGTGTTATGCATTTATCCCACATGCCACAGAGCTTATGGGATGGATGTTGTCCCAAGGTGCTTATAAGGTGAGGAACATCACCAGCCCTTGTAAATCAAGGCATTGGGTGATGTAGTGGGTGAGAGATTTCACAAAATATTTTACCCTACACACACATTTACATTTGTCAGGAGTGAGGTTCAAATCTCTACCTAACTATGTTTTCAGACAATTATGTTATGCATTTACCACACGCACCACTGAACTTACAAGGTATAGGGTCTCCAACAGGTACTTCTAAGGTGAATGATATCTGCAAGACTGCTAAAGTCAGGCACTGAGAAGTGTACTGGGTGTAAATGGGGCCAAAATCCTTAAAGTACGGACATATATATGTGCACACACACAAACACTTGCCAGGAATGGCATTCATCCTCCTACCTATGTAGTTACTGCTACTACATTGTTCAGCATTTATCACATGCACCACAGAACTTACACGTAGAACAGTATCCAAACCTATCTCGAAGATGAGTGACATCAGCAGCAGTGCTAAAGGAGGGGTAAGGGAAGTATAGTAAGTGTGAATGACCAAAAATCACATCTCTACAAAGACACACACACTCTCGCACACAAACGCACACATTTACACAGTTGCCAGGAGCAGGATTAGAACTCATACCTAACTAGTTTGCTACACCATAGTATTATGCAGTTATCACTAGCACCATGGAGCATATGTATTAGAGAGCTGTCCAAAGGTATCTTTGAAGGTGAGTGACATTAGCAGCAGTGCTAAAGGAGGGGTAAGGGAAGTGTAGTAAGTGTGAATGGCCACAAAATCAGGTCTCTACAAAGACACACACACACTCTCTCACACAAACACAAACATTTTCACAGATGCCAAGGCTAGAATTAGAGCTCCTACCTAATGAGTTTGCTACACTATAGCATTACACAGTTATCACAAGCACCACTGAGCTTATATGTTGGAGAGCTTTCCAAAGGTATCTTTGAAGGTGAGTGACATCAGCAGCAGTGCTATAGGAGGGCTAAGGGAAGTTTAGTGAGTGTGAATGGCCTCAACCACATTCATCTAGAAACACACACACACTCACACACAACTTTACATTTGACAGGACTGAGATTACAACTGCTACATGGATACTTATTTGTACTGTAGTGCTACACAGTTATCACAAGAACCACTGAGACTATAGGGCTGAGGTCTAACCAAAGGAATTTCTATAATTAATGACATCAGCACATCATGTGATATAGGCCAATGGGATGTGTACTGGGTGGGAAAGGCCTCATAATGGCTCTGCCGCTGTCTGTCTTTCTCTTCCCCATGTCACTGTATGTGTATGTTTGACATATTATAGTATGTGTGTGTGTGTGTGTGTGTGTGTGTGTGTGTGTGTGTGTGTGTGTGTGTGTGTGTGTGTGTGTGTGTGTGTGTGTGTGTGTGTGTGTGTGTGTGTGTGTGTGTGTGTGTGTGAAGTATCAATGGTGTACTATTTGGTGTGTCTGCACAGACATCTGTGAATAACCGATATCTGTAGTTCACTGTGTTTTGTGACATGGGCTTCATTTCTCTAAGTATAGCAGCATGCCCAGTATGACCTTTTATACTGAGTGTGTGCATCCATTCCAGGGAGGGTTGGACTCCATTTCAGGGTTTTGTGTGCTACAGCTACACCTAGCAAACTGTTTCTGCAGGATATCTGTAGATAGGTTGCCAATATGGAGACACAATGGGTGTACCATATGTGGGATACTGTTAACTATTGCTGTCTGTGCTGCTTGTGTAGCATGCTTGGCTGTAGCATAGATTTTCTGACATATGTACTGTTTTACACTGTGATGTATCATGTTATCAACTACTGACAGTTATCATTCTTTGCTCACAGTTATTTACCAGGGAAATACAAGATGAATGAAGCTGAGACCAATATTCTGAGGCATATAGACTACACATTCAGGCACACTCCTGCCATTGTGGAGGGGTAGCTACAGACAATAGACTGCTGGTTCTGTGTAAATGGTCCAGCACCTTGTCAGCATGCTGGCTGGGGATCCCCTCCTTGTGCTTTTCCCAACTTCACGGAATGGCCATATCCTGCTGGGGCCATACCTCTCAGCTGTACAGATTCACCAAGTTTATCCAGAGGCAGGACTCATATATCTGGTCAGTTTACCTTCACATTGTGGTTTACAAGCAGTTTTGTGGCTATTCATTCATGGGTTTGCAGTCAGGGGGTAGTATGGGTGGACATTAGAGTTTCAGACTTCCCACACTATGACATTCATGCTTCTACACCCACCTCTGTTATTCCATCCTCTTCCTAACATTATGAAAGCAATATCTCAGAGGTCTCCCTATAGTTGTGTCTTTATCCCAGTAGTTTTTATGGCCTGGTCCGCAGTTCTTGCAGTAGGACACGGGGAGGCATGCTACTGGCATTTGTCAACATGGCCTTGCATTTGTTTTCTGTTTACTGTATTAGGTTGGTAGTTAGAACCCTCTGACATTCCATACATTGGCACTATGGGTGAGGCATGGGCCTTTGCCAGAGGACTGTTGGCCATTTGAGAGTGCTGCAGGCCATCTGTAGCAGGCCAGTGCATTCTGTCATTCATATGTTCCCAGGCTGCAAGCCAGTGGATTACCCTGGGGTGAAAGTGGTGAGTGGTTGAGGTGTTCCTGTCAATCCTTCCTGTTCATACTGATCCATGGGACTGGATGTGGTCAGGTTTCTGCTTACAGCTAGGGACACACCTGCATTGGACACCTATTCAGCATGCAGCATCATGTATGTATTACCATACAGAGATGGGTTCATGCTGTACTCATTCCCTACAGCAAGGATATGACCTGTGATAAACCTGTGGCTGATGGTGGGGTGAGCTGGTTGCATGTGTGATATGAAAGCTACTTCCACCTGACTTACAAATATACCTGGGACATTCCCTTATGCTGGCTTGTGTGTGGACATGGGCAGCCTGTCATCACTTTATAACTGTGCCTTTTGTAATCTGACAGTGATTGGCCAGACAACCAATATTCCATACTAGAGGGACAACTAATGTAATGCTAACCTCTCTGTATAATTCCAAACTTGTGTGCAGTTGACAGTTATTTTATATGCAATCTAAGTTACTTCCACCTGTGTACTGTTTCTATGTATGGGCTCCCATTCGTGGCGTGTCCAGCTTTCCGACAGTGACAGATATTGACATCTGGACAGTGAGTATGTATAACTGCTGACATGGGTGTAGCTGAGAAGCAGTGTGGTTGGCACTGCAGTTGTTGGAACACAGCCTTGTCATCCATTGTACTGTACCTAGGCCACTGAGACACAACCATCCAGGCCCACATGCTGACCACTTTCAGGCAATATTAAACACACAACAAACTTACCACACTGACCCCTGCATATTGTACACATGCAACAATGTAGATTGGGACAGCTCTGGCAATCTGTGCTCCAGTGATATTACTCCTCAAACTTACATGTTACTGCATTTCTACATGGGATTGTGTGGGGGGTGCACACCTGAAGACTTTAAACATTTGCAATGACTGTACTGGTATTTTGGTTACTCTGTTGGCTTCCATTTCATATTGTATTGTGACCTATCATGCATAAAGGAGGCATATCAGTAGAGTACACGTTAGATCTTAATGGCATGAATTTCATTTTTAGACTTCTTACCCTTCAGAACTAAAATGCAACTGCCTGACCTGTTGTAGTATATCTGTGTAGGTCTGGTGAGGGATTGTTCATCATTGCCATCATTTGGGGGCCTTAGCCGGGCCTTTCTTTATGGTCATCTACACCTGTCCTGTTGTTTGAGGCTGGTGGTGGGTATGCGACCCTCATTGACATCCATATGTGTGACCTATTGACACCCACAGTTATTTGGGCCATAACATGTACTGCGGTGGAGGTTGTCACCTTGTGTAGTGCTGCCTAGTATGTTGACACCAGTATTTGTTAGAAATTTACTGCTGTCCCATACAGCAGTCTGCTGCTATCCCATTCAGCCACCCAATTCCCTTGCATGCTTCCATCCATATCATACATACAAGTATGGGAACATATACTATTCCATTCAGTAATTGATAGGAAGGGTGACTTACCTTTTGCTGGGCCAGTACTGAGGATGATTCTGGATGGCTGACTATGTTGGATGCACATAGTACACTCCCTATACATGGTAAAGCTCAGGTTGTGTCATGTTTGGCATCCCTTTTACTGTATGTGCAAGTCGGAGAGCGGTATCATCCCTTGGTCCCTACAGTGTCAGTGTGTGTGTGCTATGGGTTGCCTCTTTGCCAAGGCATGGGCATACTGGGCACTCCTCCTTCTGCCTACAGGGGCAGGCTCAGGATTTTCCTCCTTCGAGTCCCTCTGTGTCTGTGCTGGCCTTGACAATGGTGGGGGTTGTGCAGCCCTGCCCCGTGCTGTTCCTGCTGCAGCTGTTTCTACAGGATCATATTGTATAGCACTGCACATACTATGAACATTTGTGTACATGTAGCTGGAGAGTACTGCAAAGCTCCACTGGATATGTCAAGGCAGTGGAACCGTGACTTGAGCATCCCAAACACATGCTCTACAATGATCCTGGTTTGTGCATGTGCCTCATTATGGTGTTCTTGTTCGGGTGTGTGTGCATTTCTGATGGGTGTCATCGGCCACAGCTCCAATGCATAGCCAGCATCCCCCATTAGATGGTCATATGGGATGTCCCCCATGGCAAACACCTGATACAGCTGTGAGCAATGCCAAGATGTGGGAGTCATGATAGCTTCCAGCGCTGCCAGCACACACATTCATGATAATGCCCTGGGCATCACACATTACCTGGCAGTTGATAGAGGGGAAGTCCTTGCTGTTTATGTATACCCTACCCCGCTCGCCAGGTGGTGCTTTGATATGGATGTGCATGCAGTCTATAGCACCGACTACCTCAGGGTATTCTGCTATATGGTGGAAGAGAAGCATACACCTGGTCAATGCCTCACGGGCGGTGGGGAAATATATGTGCTCATTGACATGTGGTGTCATGGCATCCAGGAACTGGTGGAGTGCCCTGGATGCTGATGCCTGCGAGATCCCCATGATATCCCTAGTTGGTATTTGGAAGGTACCTGTGGCTAGTATTCTTAAGCCTACACATACCTTGGTATCCACTGGGATGGATTCCCCTCTATTAGTTCTGTGTGTAAGGCGTGGCTGGCACAGCTCAACGATTTGCTGTAGAATGTCCATGTCAACCCTATAGCACTGTACTATCTCCAGCTTATGTAGGCCCTGGTAGGTTACACTGGGTCTGTGCACTCTTCTCCTCCTCCTCACTGTGGGTCGGTTGTCAGCATTCTTCTCTTCACCACCCTCAGTCTCTAGCACATATTGATGGAGTAAAGCAGCAGTAGACTCTAACATTTTTAGTTAGTTTTGCCAGTTAAAAATCCCCCGTCTATGTACACCAGTGGTGTAGAGTTTGTGGAAAAAAAACAGTCTGTAGGGTGTTTGCATAGTTTATAGTAGTGTGATGGGCTGCTGCATGTGTATTTGGCTGATTCTGATACATTCCACCTGCCAGCTATGCTAGTTCTCCTTGACTGCTTTCCTACTGCTGTTTCCCCTTCCCAGTTCCTCCGTATTTAAGCCCCGAGGTGCGCCACGCATACCCAGTGCTGAAATGTAAACAGTGTGGCCATTTCCACTTTTTTTTTTGTTTAAATCCCGCTGCACGGCATGCACACCTGTTTAGGCTATGTACACACTGCTCAGGCACATCTGACACACCCCCTTCGTTAGCTGTGCTTAGCTAAGGGCAAACACGGGCCACAGAGCTCCGGTGAGCTTACAGCAAGCATGACACACCCCCTTATGAAGTCATTCAGCTCTTACACTTGCACTGTTGTATTGCTGCACCTACACGGTTAGGTACAAGCTGACACTTTGAAGAAATATGTGATTCAGTATGACAACCCTCATTTGCATACCCCAGTGTGTAGGTCGTTAGTTACTGCACTAACACAGACCCTTTCCCTTTGACAACCAGTGCTTCTTGGTATTGTTTACATTCTGCATGCCATTGACTAT
Source organism: Protopterus annectens (assembly GCF_019279795.1). Lineage (NCBI taxonomy): Eukaryota > Metazoa > Chordata > Ceratodontiformes > Protopteridae > Protopterus > Protopterus annectens. The sequence goes on along the minus strand of NC_056741.1, from coordinate 1,910,131,640 downwards.
AATGACAAAATCCAGAATTAACTTAAAATTGACTTTTCTCATCTTTGTTTTTTGATTTTCGGCACGATCCCATCTGCGCGTCACTGCCCTATGCTTAAACGGCTGAGATTGACCAAAAAGAAACATTTAATTTTCATAGTAATTAATTACTTTTCAATTCCAATGGCCTTATGTTTGGCCATTGGCATGTTTAATGTACATAATACATGCTTTTCCACGAGCTGTCAGTTGCAGAAATGTACTCAGTTATTTTCTGAATATATTTCTGCACTGACACTGTTCTAGCACAGAGACCTGGCAGCTTGGTGGATCACAAAATCACCTCATTTGCATGTTTTTCACCAGCAAATGAGGTGATTTGCGTATTTGCTGGTTTTCCGTGCTAGAACATTGTAGGGCCGCTCATGCACGTGAAAACGGCACTATCCTGAATTTCTTGGCGGCCATTTTCAGTGCAGGAGCTCCTACACTGTTCCTGCACAGAAATTTTGGCTTCCTGAATCCTGGGGAATGTCATTTAAATGTATCATATCAGTTACAGATCATCAGCATCACACCTCATATAAATAGTGTAATCTAGATTCTAAACAAAGGCAGTGCTTTCAAGGATAGTTTTCAGATGCAAATGTTTTCTTTTAATAAAACTCAGAGAAAGAAAGCAAATCTGTTAACTAACTTTTCTTTTTTTCTGTCAGTATTTGATTTTGCATTTTTTCTACACTGTTATTCCTGTAAAAGTACACATTTCTTCTGGTGTTTTGAATGTTTGCATTGTATACATTATTTTGTTGAGACAAGTCGTTGAGTTGGGGAAAGACGATTAACATCAAAGACTGTAATTCTAGCTACAGTATTTAAAACTGTGAATACAATACAAACCATCTCAACCCAAGTAACACCTTGTAATCATAGGGGTCAGATTTCTAACAAATGAACACTGAACTACAGTTGTTACTTTGAAAAAGACAATTAACACAGCTACATTTTTCAAGCCTGTCATTCAAACATTCCTTAAAAAGCTGTAACAGAGATAGCCACTAATGAAAATCAAAGGGAGCAAAGTAATTAAAAATGTGAATTGATACTGACAGTGAAAAGTAGGCCATCACAGCATTTTTATAAATGGATGACAGAGAAAAATCACAGTAAATGATCCCTTCATCATAAGGATTTCTTTCTGTTCCTCTAACATGACATCAAGAAGGTTAAGGTACTGAATGTAAAACTCATGCTAGACATGGCAGCCTCCGTCTGATCATTTTGGGGTATAACAAATTAGAAAATAATAGTAACCATTTATTTTGATACAGAGGCATTAGCAGTGCAGCAAAGCTCAAGATTTGCTAAAAAAACATATATATATTTTTTTCAGTTTTGGGGTGCAGTTCTCTTTTAACCTGTATGTAGCAGAGAAACATTCTTTTGGAAACTGTCTAGTCTTAAAACAAAGGATAATGCTGTGGGTTCTGTGCAAGCACAGGTTGTTGATCAGTACCCTATAAAAGATATTGCTCTCTAAAATGCTATTAGGATTATCATGGTATTTATTATTCACAGTGCATGAGCATTGTAATAATTATTAGATTATAATACACAACAATATACATTGTTGGAAACTCCTGGTGTTCTGGCTGCAGTGTGATTCTCAAACAATCTGGAAATATATCGCTGATTGATAAGTATATTTCTTGGCATTTTAACCTTTCAGAGTTCTGCATTGTCTTCATTTTGCCTGACTGAATTATTTTATATATGTTCTGGCATTGTTTTCTGTTTCTTATCTGTCCTGAAACTGCTTCCCCCTATTCCTGTGGTGAAGTTTATAAAACTGATCTAATAGCTTTTGTGTTATCTGATTGCTTCAAGGCTTGCTGATTTAAAAATAGTTTGTAAATTCCTGAATACACTGTTGGAAACTCCTGGTGTTCTGGCTGCAGTGTGATTCTCAAACAACATGGAAATATATCACTGATTGATAAGTATAATTCTTGGCATTTTAACCTTTCAGAGTTCTGCATTGTCTTAATTTTGCCTGAGTAAATTGTTTTTATTTTATATATTTTCTGGTACTGTTTTCTGTTTCTCATCTGTCCTGAAACTGTTCCCCCCACCCTATTCTTGTGGTGTTGTTATAGTTGGTTGCTTTGCAGTTGCCCACCCCTACTGTAAATTTGATCTGGGACACCCCTCCCAGTCTGGTGTTCACTCTACTTAATACAGAGAGAACATCTGAGACAGCCAACCCACTTAGGTTCTTAACCTTTAAATTTTCTTCTACTCCTTCTTCCTCTTCATTGCACTTTACTAAAAAAAATTGTACTTTATTTTGCTTTTGCTTCTTCTTAAGTACTCAGTTGTATTTATTCTGCTCCATTTATTACTGCTTGGTAGTAGTCTGATTAAATTGTAACTGTTACTCTAAGCCTTTTGGTTTAAGCACTTGGGCTCCAGACCAGTTGTTACCAGTTGTTTTACATTAAGAAGGTTTGTGGTCTGCACTGTTGTGGTAGGACAGGTAGCTTACATCCTTCTAAGTTGGGAATTGCTGATTGAAGGTTCATTATCTGTTATTCTAAAAGTGTATTAGTTCTGGTTAAAGCACTTGGGCTTCCAGCCAGCTATTTTTCATTAAGAAGGTGTGTGGTCTGCACTCTTGTGGGAGGAGAGGCTAGATTCTGCCCTTCTGAGCTGGGAATTTCTGGTTAAATGCTTATTGTGCCTGCTTATTTGAACTGTTTTTTTTTTTAATTGGTGTGCCTTGGTTGCTATAGCATAGACTAGATTCAGGCATCCTGAATCTAGTTTTGTTTGTATAACTTTGAGCACTAATCCAGGCCATCTCTTTTGGAGAAGGTTCCGCTGCACCCTAGTGGCAGGAGTGCACAGTTAGAACTTGTCTGATTAAAGACTGCTGGAACAGGGCTCAGTTTTGAGCTTTTTTACTGGTTAATTGGGTAATTTGTTTAAATCAGTTTGCTCATTTTCTCTTGTTATATAAAAAATTGCACTTTATTCATCTGTTTTTACTGTTTTTGTGTTTCTTCCTACTTTATTACTTTATTTTGCTTTTACTGCTTCTTCTTAAAAGTAATTAATTGCATTTATTCTGCTTGTTAGTAGCCTAATTAAATTGTAACTGTTATTCTAAGCCTTTGGTTGAAGCACTTGGGCTTCAGACCAGTTGATTTACATTAAGAAGGTTTGTGGTCTGCATTGTTGTGGTAGGACAGATAGCTTACATCCTTCTAAGTTGGGAGTTGCTGATTGAAGGCTTAGTGTCCGTTATTCTAAAAGTGTATAAGTTCTGGTTTAAGCACTTGGGCTTTGGGCCAGTTATTTTACATTAAGAAGGTGTGGTCTGCACTCTTGTAGGAGGAGAGGGTAGATTCTGCCCTTCTGAGCTGGGAGTTTCTGGTTAAAGGGTTATTGTGCCTGCTTATTTGAACTGTTTCTTTCTGAAATTGGTACGCCTTGTTTGCTGTAGCATAGACTAAATTCAGACCTGCTGAATCTAGCTTTGTTTGTATAACTTGAGCACTAATCCAGACCATCTTTTTTGGAGAAGGTTCCCCTGCACCCTAGTGGCAGGCGTGTGCAGTTAGAACTTGTCTGCTCAAAGACTGCTGGAACAGGGCTCAGTTTTTAGCTTTTTATTGGTTAATTTGTTTAAATCAGTTTGCTCATTTGCAACTGTTATATATAAAAAAATACACTTTATGCATTGCCGCTTAGCTAGGGTTAAACTATTCCTGGCGCCATAAAGTCTGTTCTTCAAAATTTCCCTTAGAACTAGCCATTTTTTTTTAGTTTTAGAACTAAAATCTGTTTCTTTGAGCTCAGCACTTGTTCAGAACTCATTGTAAGCACTAAATAAGCTACAAATTACTACAGAACTCAACTTTCCTCACTTGTCTAGAAGAAAACAGTTTTTAGTATTTAATAAATAAGCACCTATCCAGGTATGTCTAAGGGTCAGCTCCCGGTGTTTTCTCCTGTCTACCTGATGAATATGGGCATCTTGGGGCAATGCAGCAATTGCCTCATGTACACAGACAACCCTCTCCTCCTACCACCCAACACTACAACCTGTGAGAGATGCACTTATGTAGCCAAACTGGAAACAAAGCTCTCTTCACCCAAGACTGGACTAGACAGTCAAGAGGAGAAGGTAAACACTTGCACCACACCACATTCATCATATAGTCCCTCAAAACCTACACCACCAAAACACACACATAGAAACATGAAACACACACCTACATTTGTGGAGGCTCTCAATAAAAACTGCTCAAGCAACAGAGACCTCCAAAGCAGAAACGTAAGCAATCTCTGCCACCCAACACAACCCAAATGGCACATAGCCCACAAACTCAGTGTGCCACTCAACCACAGCCCATAAGGCATAACAACGTACCCAACACTCTAGTCATAGGTGACTTTATAGTCAGGAACACTGATGCTTCACTCACCAGGCTAAACAAGGAGAAAGTTACTGTCAGCTGCCTGTCAGGTGTCAGGATCCGCAACATAATGCATGCACTCAGGTCACTCCACAACAAGTACAAATATGACTCTGTCATTGTCCATGTTGGTGTGAATGACCTAATACATACCTCCCTGAACTACATGAAAAGAGACATGGAGGAGCTCTCCAATCTTGTAGCCCAGGCAGGTATGACCCTAGCCCTGAGTAGCATCCTGCCATCACCCAGAATAATACCACAGTACAAGGACAAAATGATTGACTTCAACAACTGGCTAAGCTTCTGCTGTCATTCTAAGGGGATCCGGCATCTGTCTGCCTGGGATGACATGATCAAGAGACCATGATGCTCCTGCACCTGTCACCCTTGGGATTCCGGATACTGGCTAAGGCTTTTGCCACCCCTGTAGTGCCTTTTTAGGCAAGGTTCAAATGACAAATTCACCACCTTAACAGGTACAAGCAAGCAAAATCTGGGGGTAATGCTACTCAATGCTAGAAGTCTAAACCTCAAAATGCATTCACTTGAGGCACTCCTTAAAATGGAGAACATAGACATATGTGCAGTGACAGAGACCTGGTTCAAGGCTCCAGAGAGCACCCCTGCATTACCAGGCTATAATTCATACCACACCTTTCGGCCACCTAACCTGGACCAAAACACATACCACACCTTTCGGCCACCTAACCTGGACCAAAACACTAAAGGTAGAGGCGTGCCCATATTCATTAAGGATATCCACACCTCCAGGCTAGTTGCTCAGCATAATGCATCCGAGATTATCCAAGTGCAACTAACTCTAGGCAAGACCGCAATCCAAATTGTAAATTGTTACAGATCCCCCACCATGCCCCAGGATTCCCACTCCTCATTTCTTGATACACTGGAAAATATTAGAGTGCAACCCAACACCCTAATAATGGGTGATTTCAACTATCCCACCATTAACTGGGAAAACTACTCATGTACCAACTCTTTTGCTCAACGTTTTCTGGAATTCATAAATTCCAACACCTTGGATCAACTCATCCACACTCCCACCAGGGGCAGCAATATCCTAGACCTGGTCATTACCAACATGGGCAACCGGTGTTCCACACCAGAGGTCAGCTCCTCATTGGTCAGATCCGACCACAAGCTAATCACCCTAGACATCCACATCCCGCCCCCACTCCCATCAGGAAAACCACCGTAAAACACTTCTCCAAAGCCAACTTCACGCTTCTTAAGACAGAAGTGGCAAACTTCACGACACCCATGCAGACAGACAGTAGAGGTACGACTGCTGATTCCTACACCCACTACACTCCTACACAAATGCACTTTATAAGCACTTGCACGAGTGCATGGATCATGCTATCCCTAACAGAATCAAGATGCTATCACCAATCTGGTGGTCCCTTGCCATAAACAAACTCTACAACAGAAGAAATAAACAGTTGCAAAAAAAAAGAGTAAAATCCCATGATTGGAGGAACTCCCTGGTCAGCCTCAGTAAGAAGCTGAGATCCCTCATAAAATCCTCCAAAGCTAGTTACGAAAACAAAATCACCACTGATTCTAAAGACAACCACAAAGCATTCTATAGCTATGTCAAGAATCTCAATGGCAACATTCAGATCTGCTCTGAGTTACAGCACAATGACACTAAATATACAGAACCAACTGATATTGCCAACATCCTGGCAGATAGGTTCAGTGCTAACTTTACCCCCCCCCCCACCCCCTAAAGGGCCCATCTCTATACTGGAAGAATGCAAGGTTTCTTTAATCATGGCTGCACAGGTAAAACACACACTCTCCAAAGCCAAGAACACAGCATCCATGGGACCTGACAACATCCCAGGCTGCATTCTACATGAACTGCATAATGAACTGGCACCCCACCAAAGCACCACGTTCAATCATAGCCTCACCTCAGGCTTTGCGCCCACTGAATGGTGCACAGCGATGGTTATCCCACTCCACAAAGGGGGAGCCACCACGGACCCCGGGAACTACCGCCCCATTAGCCTAATGAGCCTGGTCTGCAAGGCCATGGAATCATCATGGATCTTATAAACAAAGACATTGGTAATCTCCAAACTCTGGACCCCACCCAATTTGGGTTTGTAAAAGGCAGATCATGTCTCCTACACCTGATAGACTTCCTTGAAGCAGTCACCAAAGCGGTAGATGAGGGTAAGGTGGTTCACACGGCCTATCTAGATCTCGCCAAGGCTTTTGACACCATCCTCCACTCTAAAATTATAGATAAACTCACTAAACTAGATATAAATCCCTATGTCACAAGAAGGGTTGCCAACTGGCTCACTGACAGCACCCACACTGTGAAAGTTGCAGACTCCAAATCCAACTTCAGACCATTGACAAGAGGAGTACCACAGAGTTTAGTCTTGGGTCCTCTCCTGTGTGGTATCTACTTTTCTGAAGTACAGGCTAACACAGAAGGTCTTTGGCTAACAAAGTTTGCAGATGACTGCAAACTAGGAGCCATAATCAAAACTCCTAATGATGTGGACATCCTACAGAAGGGCCTCACGGAGACAGATCCCTGGTGTCACAGCCATGGCCTCAAGCTCAATGCCAAAAAGTGCACTGTCATCCCCTTTGGTAAAAACTCTGTACCCATGAGCTACCACATAGATGGTAGTCTACTTAACACCGAAAGTGTGATAAGAGACCTTAGGGACACAGGTGGACAGTAGTCTCTCCTTTGATAATCACATCACCACAGTAGTCAGGAAATCCTTCTACGTGGCACACCTCATCACAAAACATTTCTCATCCAGGAAAAAAGAGGTCATTGTTTCCCTCTACTCATCACTCATTAGACCCATTATAGAGTACAACGCCCCTTTTGGTATGTATCTCACAAGACATCTAAAACAACTGGAAAGGTCGCAGAAATATCTCACAAAAAGGATTACCGGCCTCAAACAGATGCCTTATGCAGACCGTCTCAAAAAACTCCAGCTTTACTCCATCGCATATCACCTGCTCAGAGGCGATCTCTGCCTAGCATACAAAGCTATGTCAAACCCAATGTTGTTGGACATGCCCCACTCAAAGAAATCCCAATTCCTCCGAGCTACATGCTCTAGGGACCTAAACTTTGTCACCACAATAAACAGAACATGCTGGAGGGATAGATTCCTGTCCGAGAGACTTCCCATACTCTGGAACAAACTACCTGTCTATATCAAACAAAGCTCCTCATTAGCACTCTTCAAGAAAAATCTTGATGATTGGATGGGAAATAGGAAATTCACCCCAGGATCACCTCTGTGGCTCTGCTCGACAGGGGTACAGGAAATTTATTTTCTTGGGTGGCAAAAGCCAGGGTACCTTTTTGGCTAGGCTTATATAGGCCCCAGGGCCAATAGCCTAATACCTACCTATGAACCTATGAACCTATAATAGTCTGTGTTACTTTTCAGAAAACAATTACAAAAGTTAGATCAAGATGATCTGATTTTTACTAGAGAGGGAACAGCAAAGTGGGGTGATGCAGTTGGGGATATATTTGTGATAATAAGATGTGGAAGACACACCTCTGGTGGGCAGGAGGAAATTTTGGTGAAATGTATTGAAATTTACTAGGTCCAGAAATATCTAGACATTGTTGTCAATAGTATACATTTGGCATTTTATGTGTGTGGATAGTATAAGTCAGTCATGAGGATTGTATTTGGTTCTGTGGTTAACTCTTCCATCAGCTTAATGCATTCAGCATGTGCTGAGGGGGCCAAAGATTGGTTCTACAATTGGTTACAATGTGATAATGAAGATCTACTGACACTCCATAAAACTAATTCCCAGAATCTGAGGTCTGTCATGTGTTTACAGTTGCTTATGGATCCAAGCACATAACAGGTGTTGGACCTTGAAAAGATTGTTTTTTTTTTCAAATGAAATGTAAGCAGTTCTAATTTAAATATAAGAGGGTTTAGATGTCGTTGCTCTTTAAAATACTGAATATAATCCAAGGAGATGGAGACAGTGATTTCATGTATATTTAAGTGACCCAACTGCACTGTCACAACACATACAGAAATTTGAATACAAAATGCCTGACAGATATTTATATTTGAATAAACATTTTCAAATCCACAGAACTGATGACACTGTTTGAAAATGCAATCCAAGTACTGTGTATTACTGGTTACAGGACACTTCAGTGTTTTTTCTCTAGTGCCCTTGTACGCTGTGGCCCACTTATGAAAGTAGACTCTATATCTCCCTAATAATCATAGCACCTAACAACAGTGCACTCAACAAAAAAAATCTATTCAATGAGCATGCAGATTGTCAAGCATACACACACACACACATACACACACACACACACACACACACACACACACACACACACACACACACACACTCACATGAACAGCACATGGTTTGCAGGGGGGACTAATCTCCTGCACCCACCCATGTAGACATGGTGTATCTCCTCACCCCCTGCAACTTATGTATGCCAATTTCAAGACTGCATGGAGACATAGAAAGGGAAACAGTATTTTGTAATGTTACCTGTCCTCTTCTCTTTGATTATACAATCTCCATCTTAACAAGTAAACAGTGAAACAGTGCCACATGGTAATTGAAATTTCTGATCAGTGGCAGTATTTGCAAATAGTACATCAATGTGTGGAACCAGATCAGTTGGCATTCATAAAGTGGGGACCCATGATGAGGTGTACTGATCCCATACTATGTTCCTTGCATTTAAAACATTTTGGAAGCAGGTGTTACTGCCAAATGTTAGAGGGGTCAACAATTCATCAACTGATTAATACATTAATTTCTCAGCAAAATGGACATAGGCAGCTGTTTACATTATGGTCTTTTCAAGATGGGGTAACAGGATAAGTATCTAATAAGTTGCACTGATGTTTAGAAGATGAACTGTGTTTAAGAAAAAAAATCCTGAAAGCATCTAGACATATAAGCTGTAGCATGTTATATAAAAAAATGTGAAGGAAAAGTGGCATTTGTTACTGAATTATGCACATTTTTCATAAATTTTTGCAAAATATTTCCCTAGATTTTGATAATTATTTTGCAGTCATCTAGGGTCCCTTCTGGTTGATACATACGACCTTTGTACAATTGTGGGTATAATTTTCATACCATTTCCATTGCCCTAACCTCTCCCCATGACCAGTTGCAATATCCATACTTCTCACCATTCATTGTGCATATAGTTAGTTTTCTATACCTGTTGAATGTCTAATACCAGCTTGCAAACTCTGGAACAGTCTACAATCCACTTTTCTGTGACATTACCAGAACACCAGAACATCACAGAAGTGGGCTCAAAGGTTGTGTCTATGCTGTAAAATATAAATCCTTTATCTGCCAGTTCCATCCAGATGCACTACTTTCCATGCAATGCAGTGTCTCTTAGCAACAAAGCCTCAATTAAAGCTATAGGAAGGAGAGACAGCAGACCATGTTTTTGAAACTCTGCTCAGACAGTGGCTTTCAAATGTGAACTACAGAGATGAGTCTGAGAAGACTGCCTTTTGATTATAAACAGATCTTTTTAACAGTGCTTCTCAAAGGAACTGTGGTGAAAGTATTGGGTAGATTAGTTCCTCTTCAATAGGACATAGAACTGCCATGCAATGTTTCCTGCTATTTATCCTGTGTAGATACATATTTAAAAGTATTCAGCAACTATTTATTGCATTTTAACTGACACAGTTGTAGTATAGGACATTTTTGCCAACATTTCTTCAGGTGCAAAGTTTCAGTACTTGCAAGATCTGGTTTGAAAAAAAATGGATGTTTACTCTTTCTGTAGAGTGTGCCATTTAAAAAAAAATGTTAGTAAGATGGCACAGCTGAAAGAAACCTTATGTTTCTTGTAGATGTTCTCATTTCTGAATGAGGTGTAATGGACACGTTTTTGTGTTATATTTAATTTTTTAATGTACACACCCTCATTTTCTATAGGTTCTCACATGGTGTTTCAGCAGCAGTGAATAAATCAGCAACTTAAGAGGAGCAAATGATTCAAACGTTTGGATAGTTTTCTGGAAACTACAATCAGTAGTGTTTGTGTGCATTAGGAACTCTCAATAACGTAGTATAATAGTTTTACTGCTTGGAGCTTAGCCTATAACTGGCAGTAACACAGATCCACATCATGACTACTTCACATTTATATATTCAATTTTATGACAAATGTAAATAACAAAACAACCTTAATATAATTCAAGCTCAGAAAAACAGTCATGATTTGTAATAGAATACTTCTACTCCATTTCTCTTTAACCAAACTAGAACAATTTTGTGCTGTGGTACCCATTCTCAACTAGCTGCTAACTTTCATCAAGGGTTTAATTTGGTTAAACCTTGCATTGTTAGGCAGGATTTTGGTTTCTTTCCATGTTTATCTACTGTATGCAAATGAGTAAAAGATGAACTTATTACCTCCTTAGTTTTCTCAGTATATTGCTACTTTATCAATTTGTTATCTGAATGTCCTGCTCCCTCAAGTAATTCTCCTCTTCCTTTCTCAATGCATTGAACAGCCTTATTAACTTGGGGAGGTTTGACTCCTCCAGTATCTGGTTACCACCATCTTAGCTACCAGTGCTATTAACCAAACAAGATTTACCAATGGATGACTGGGGGAAGGGTCTCACCCCTTCTTAGCTTCTCCAGCACAAAGGGCTTCTGTTAGGGAACATTTTCATTAGTTTATTTGGTGTTTAAAAAAGTGTAGTAACATTTCCACTAATGATTCTATATTTCCTAGCATTATTTGCTACCTTTGGCATCCACATAATCCTCCCTGTCTTTGGCTTGAAATCTTAGAACTTTTTACCAATTATGGGATTCTTTAGGTAAAGCAAACCCTGGTAAGCCCACATTATTAGATGCCTACTCCCCACTTTCCTCTCTCTAACATTTTTAATCCCCTGTGTTAGTGAAGGCCAATCCTCTCTTCTCTGCCTCTCCCAGCATGTCAAACCAAATGCCTTATTAGGTCTCATCATATTGCATTTGGCTCCTTTTGGGTAAGATATACTCCTTTTTGGCTTCTTTCCAACCTCTGAATCCATCTGTTTTTCCCAGCTTGTGCCAGAATCTAATTTCCATATAGATCTCTTAGCCCTGTACTAGCTTAGTCTGACCGTTCTCATCCTTTCCAGTTGTCTCTATTGGATGATTATCCTCCTTTCGCTGAGAAAGGTCCTCCTGGAAAATACTTTCTCCATTTCAGTGCTAACGACCTGCAGGAAAGGAGCATTAATTTGCGTAGCCATGTTACCCCATACTAATATATGTATGCCTGTACTTCTACTGAGAAGGTCTTTTACTATTACCATTTCTTTCCAACTGACTACGTAGGAGTGTTTTTGACACCTTATATAATAAGTCACTATATCCAGCACTGTCAATCCTCCTAAATCCTTGGGAGAGTCGGTTTCCCCCATGGCACCCTGGGTCTGCCATTATTCCACAAAAAAAAAAAAAAACTCAGCCAGTCCTCTGTTTTCCTGATTTCTAGTTCTTGTAGTAGATGTCAGTAGGCTTGTCCTAAATACAAGATCTGAGACAAACACATGGCAGTGCAGGACTTGCACCCCTTAGTTTATATCTAGGTTTAAGGTTTTATTTCATGATGCAGTGCTTACAAATAACTCTTTTCTACATTCCTCCTTGATCCTTGCTAGCCATACCTCTAGGCATCTTATTTCTGCATGCCTCCGACACACCAGTGTATTGTAAGTTCAAATCATGTTTATATCTAAGGCTTGGGTTTCACCAATGTTAATTTTATAGCATGACATATGTCAAAACTGGTCTAATATTTGCCACAGGATTGGCAGGCCTTCCTTTGAATTTGACAATGTTAATATGATGTTATTTGTAAACAGTACTAGTTTTAAGTGCAGTGTGCCCTGCCGATATCCCTGTATTGGACAGCTTCATATTTTTCTGATAAATGGCAAGTATAAAGTAAAAAATAATGGGGGCAGGAGCAGCCCTGCTTGATTCCCCTTGAGGTAAAGATATCACTAGACAAACATTCTCTAAATGTAACCTAAGCCAAGGTCCCCCTCATAAATACTTTGTAGTAGTGACATAAGACCTGATGAAGAATTCATGCATTCCATTAAAGTAAATCAGGTATTACCATTTGACCAGGTCATAGGCTTTTCCTACATCCAAACATATCAGTGCTGCTGGCTGATTTTCTTTACGGGTATGAATTTTGGATGATCCATAGCATTCTAATTACTATTTTCTTTGAAGCCTTCTGATCCAGTGACATCAAATATGGAATTACTCTTCTGATATTAGCAGCCAGTATTGATATGAATAGTGGTTTAGCACTGAGTATATGCTAATTTAGGGTCCTTACCTTCTTTAAGTATTGGGGACATACTTCTCTTTTCCAGCAGGGCAATATCTCTTTTGTCTTTAAAATCAGGTTAAATAAATATTTCCATACATGAATTATTTGTTCTCTTACTAGTTTACACACTTTTATAAGTAGTCCATCTAGTCCTGAAGACTTCCCTGATGATTGCAATGGCAACTTTTTTTTAAACTCTAATATTTCCTCCTCATTAATTTCACTTATTTGCCTTGTGGTGTCCTCTGACATCCATGTCTGACAGGGGATGTGATAAATATAACTTTGCACCATGGTTTCTATATTTCCTGTTATTACTCTGTTTGGAACAATCCCTTATAATATGATGCAAAACTATCTAATATATGATGACATTGACAAAGCATTTAATTTGAATGAGTACCTGTTAGCTTACAGGTAGCCCCGTCATGCCCCTGCTGTTGGAGCAGAAAAGCTAATGTTCTAAGTACATGAAATGTGGTTGAGAAATACAAATCCTGGACAGCATTCCACTTTACTAAATTACTATTGTCCTTCCTCTGCTGAATCCTCTGCTGCAATTCCCATATCCTCTTTTTTTCTTAATTTGACATTACGTCCTGTTAGTTACGCATATCATATTAAAATGTATATCTGCCATTGTCTATTTCTATCAGTGTCCAAGTACTGTGTTTTCAGTTCTCTAACTTCTCATACAAAGCCTCTTTCATATCTTTCCTACCCACTCACCCATATAATTGTTAAGTTACCATTCTGTCTTTGTAATATTTCTATAATTCTATTTTTTATAACTTTTCTGTTTAACTTATAGGCGAGGAACTTTCAGTGCTTGGGCATTTTGGGTTCATTCAAGAGCCAAAACTCCACCTTCAAAAATACCTGATTTAATGGTGTCTGGGGTTCTCCCTCTATCCTTTTTATGCAGTCTGCACATTCTTTAGGAATGTAGCCCCCATCTAACTGGATCCAAGTGTTAAACCGTTTGAAGAAACAGATAAACCCCAGAATATCTTTCATCCATACTGGATGAGTTTGTATATCTACTAATCCTAAGTGTTGTAGCAATGCCTTTGCAAATTTTAGATTTGGAGATCTTAAACTAACCTTGTCCCTCCCCAGGATATTTTGTCTATTATGCACCTGTTTCTAGTCACCTATTATCACCAGGGGCGATGTCAACTAATAATCCTCTTATCTCTATACCTGTGGTTCGAGGTCACAAATACAGTGAAACTAAGGTAAGCATCTGACCCGTTAAGAATCCTTCTATAGCTGCATACCTCCCCCATTATCTCCCAGTCTCCATCTTGCTTTGTAAGTAGCCTACAGTCCATTAATATTACTGTGCCACTTCCCCTGGTACCATGAATAACTCTTGTACCATAAATCCTCTTCTATTTAACGTTTGGTGCTCTGACTGGGATAAGTGAGTTTTTGAGGGGCTGCTATTTCAACCTCTTCCCTTTTTAATACTTTGATTACCTTTTCCTTTTTTAGTAGGTTAGTTAATCCATTTATATTCAACTAATTAACTTTATTGCACCCATAACAGCTATCAAAGTGTTTCTTTGTCATGTTCCATGTAAAAAAATAGGCATCTTACCTTGTTGAGTATTCACTGGTTTTAGATCCTACATTCTGCGTGTTATAACGTTACTGTTCAGCCTACATTACAGTATTACAGTAAGCATTTTCTTGTCTAGTATATCCAACCATATTACTGTTGGATTCTTCAAATACTGGAAGAGGTTGCTAGTAGAAGAAAGTCTAAATTTAAGACACAGTTGTTGAAAAATATTAGAGTCCCACTGAAATGTGAATGAAGAGCACAGAGGCACAGCTCTCAGATCCCATTTATGGAACTCAAGGGAGGCAAATAAGGACCCTCCAGATCCTCAAAGTCAGAAGGAGTCCATATACTGGGACAAGGAGTTACTGTCCAAAGAACAGACTCCTGAATTAGAGCTAGAGGGGGGAGTGTTACAGCAATTAGTAGTCCCAAAGGCTTAGCATCAGAAAACTTTAGCCATATCTCATATTACTTTTTCAGGGCATTTAAGCATTAAGAATACAAAATGGATGTTTCCGCATATTTTGGTGGGGCAAGTATTGCAAAAGTTGTGTAATAGGGTACTGTGAAAGATTTAAGCTATATACAAAGACTGTCAGGGCAGAAGACAAAGCTAATGGTGCTTTGCTGTCTTTACCTGTTATTGAGGAATTGTTTCAGATGGTAGACACCAATATTGTTGGGCCTCTTAATATTCCAAGCAGCACACATAAGAGTTATAGCTTGGTGATGGTACACTATGCTACTATTTATTTATTTATTTATTTATTTGTTTATTTGGATGGTGCAGTAGTGCAGTGGTTCACATTGTCACCTCACAGCAAGAGGTTCGATTCTTGGCTGGGGTGCCTTTTGTGCAGAGTCTGCATGTCCTCCCTGTGTTTGTGTGGGTTTCCTCTTGGTGCTCTGGTTTCCTGCCCACATTGCAACGACATGCTTCTGGAGCATTTCTCCCCGGGCCTCCTCTGAAAATTGGCTCATTCCATGTCAGACTTTCCCAGTAAATAAATGTTAAATAAATATTTATTTATTTATTTATTTACTTTTTTTTACTTTGGTCCAGTGGGTTTGCCTGTTTAATAGGTATCTCTGTTCAAGGTAACTGTGGATCATGGTTTTATTAAGTGACTAGCTTGGGGACTCACAGTTTGCAAGCATAAATTGAGGGAATTCAACTCATGACTACAGGATTAAGCATGCTAACAACTCATAACATTAACCCTGTACAATAAACCACCAAGCAGGGGAGGTATCCTGAAGTGGTGACTTTGTCCTTAACCAAGGCATAAAAAAGTACAAAATGCTCTTTTAAAAATGTTTGGCAGGGTAGGTTTTCCTTAGGAATTTCTGATAAACAGATGGGCTAAATTTATATCAGGCCTACTAATGTCTGTAGAAATACTGTGGGATAAGCAGGTGAAAACCACCCTTACTGTCCACAAACTGTTTGGTAGACAAGTTAAATCGTACTCTTCATGACATGATGAAAGCATTCATAAACCAGTTAAACAAGAAATAGACAATCTCCTACATACCTCTCAACCACTTAGCACAAGAAATCCAGACAAAGACTAAAATAACTGTGGGACAAATGCCCAAAAATAGGGACAGGTTTTAAATATTGCTTGTATAAACTTAGCAAGGTGCTGGAAAAACAGGATTTGTGTTAACATACATTTACTGAAGGGTATAACGTCTGAAACTCAAATGCATGTCATTATTTAGTGGCTTTAATCATCAGTGATTTGTCAGAAGACCACAAATTTTATTAGGAACAGCCCAAAAATGAGGCAAAAATCTGGACAGTTGAGAGGTATGATTTGCCTACCTCATCTCATCTCTTCGCACACAGAGCTGACTCAAGAATCTACAGGGTTTTACAATTTGACTCACATTGTGGTCACAGAGTAAGGAGGCCCACTGACCTAATTCATAATGAGTGGGAGGTTACATGTGATTTCCAGAAGGAGTCTGTAGTGATGTGTGTGATGAGTTTCAGGACTATGTTTAGAGAGTTCATGGGGTCGACACAAGCACACCTACAGCAGGAAGCCTAATATGACTGAGTAGCAACAGTCTGATAACATGCAGGTAGACAAAGGCTAATGGTACTTCTTCATGTGCAACACAATAAGTGATAAGCAGGATGGAGGGTTCATCCACTCCTGTGAGGAAGGTAAGTTATGTGAAGTATGTGATGGAGCTGCCAGGCAGGATGCAGGAAGACTAGCTCTACCATGTTAATTTGAGGAGTCTCTACAGCATAGAGGCACTGGCAGTCACTATTCATATCAGAAGGAAGAAAATGGTGATCTGGTAATAGATTTCCTCAGTGAGGCTCAGGCTGGTGTCTCAGTGAGTTAGGTATTATTGTCACAGCAGCTGTTCCCTGTGTATGTTCAGGAAATCTGAGGAGTGCTACAACAATTTGGGAGTGTGTCCCCTGCTAAGAAGCCACAGTATGCCCAGCTAGCAGTACCATGTGGACACAAGAATCCAACAGCCAAACAGGTTTCTTACAGGGTGCCTGAGTGTGTTGAGCAACCCATGTGGGATGAAGTGCAGGAGATTGTTGAATCTGACTGCATCAATCCAACATTCCCTGGGCCTCACTAGTAGTGTTGGAGCAAAAAAAAAAAGATGAAAACAGTGGAAAACTAATCACACAGACGAAGATGCATACCTCATGCCTAAGCGAGCAGCTGGGTGGGGCTAGGTGTATAACCACTACTGATCTGACTAAAGGTTACTGTCAGGTATCTTTGACACCTGTAGTAAGACATAGGTCTGCATTTGTTACCCCATTTCCAAATTGTAGTTCTATAGCTTCACATGCCTTTGATAGGGAGAATGCCCTGACATTTTTTTCCAAAGCTGGCAGACTGCATCCTAGAAGGAGATGGAGGCTATGCTTTTGCTTACATTGCTGATATTGCAATTTTTAGTAGCTCAATGAGGGAACATGTTTACCCATGTCAGAGAGGTGCTGAGCATATGAAAATAGGTTGGGCTGACTATTAAGGCAGTGTCTATATCATATTATCGTACGATGTAAATAGCGAACGTTATTTTATCATACCGATAATATCGAAACAACAAAATATCGAACAAACGGAACATCAAATTTTTTTCCCAGGGAAAAAAATTGCTGCGCTGTAAAAAAAAATAAACAAACACAAATTTAAGTGGGGGGCTTCACCCCCCACTCCCCCATGTGGGGGGCTGTGCCCCCCACACACCCCTACTTAAATATACTGACTCCGAGATCACACCATAGTGGGGGAAATGGCAAAGTCCCGAAGATGGCCCATTGAATTTTTTCCCTGGGAAAAAAATTTCATCTTTCGTGACTTCGCTATTTTGCCATTTCAACAGTATCGGATCGACTAAATAGCATTTGCTATTTAGTCCATTCAATAGCGTCATATCGACCCATTAAGGCACGCAATATCAATCAGGAATGATAGAAATAACCTATCTTGGTCATCAGAGGATGGTGGCAAAATATGACCACACCCTATCAAAGTGGAGGTTGTCTGGGCATGACCTATGCCTGCTGTGAATAACAAAGAGAGGTCATTAATTTGAACAGTTGGATATGATAAAAGCTTGTCTTTCACTACAGAACCATAGCTACCCTTCTTACAGCCCTTAATTGAATGAATAAGTCAGATAAAATTAACCATACTTTGGCTTCTGAGCAAGCTTTCCAGAAACTGACAGAGGCCTTTAGTGGACTCCTTGAACCAGCTGCCCTTGATTATAAGAAGGAGATTATACTGCAGGTATATGATTCAAACCATTCACTGAATTATCCAAGTCTTAAAGGGGAGAAGAACATCTAGTTGTACAACTCATTTATAGGCTTCAACCATGGAAAGAAGTGTATGCATTTGGGGAATAGTGTGGGTTCTTCAAGAACTTCAACCATATCCATATGTCATAAAATTCACAGACGTTACAGATCATAATCACTTAAAAGTGGTTACAAGCCACTAGGGAAAATGGTCGGCTTCTATATTGGACATTCAGATTACAGTATTACAATATAACACTTCAGAACCAGGGTAATATCAGTAAAGCAAATGAAAACAGTGTTGGAAGACACAGGCCTTGGTCGCTTCATTTTCTGTTTACTAGGGGAATGGTTAGCTTCATTTTCTGTTTTCTCCACATATCTCACTTGAGGTCTTCAAGGGGGGAGAAAATAGTAGATAAGTAGCATTCCACTATACAAAATGTAATTAAATTACTTTTCTTTAAAAAAGTGTGGTTCTTGTAAATTTGCAGCACATTAAATGTATGGCATGAATAGAATGTAAAAAGTGTAGAATGTGCAATTTGTAACTGCTTTCAATTACACTCCAGCAGAATTGCTAGAAATTGAAACTAAACCTGGTTTCTCAAATGTGCACACATTTATAGTGCCTTTAAAGCAAATGGTACATTACCTTGCCCTGAGTTAAATGGTATAAAGAGGAAAATCATCCAAATTGTCTGACTTACTCTGTAAACATTAAACCTGAGCCTAACCACTGGCTTTGTCCTCAAGGTCCAACACAGCAAATGTGAAGCCACTTCTCAAGAAAGGTTCCACCACTGACCCTGGAAATTATAGGCTTATCAGATTGACAAGTCCATGGAACTTATCAAAATTAACCTTTATCAAGATAGACCTGCACCAGTTTGGCTTTTCAAGGATGAATCCTGTCTAATGAATCAGGTTAACTTTGAAAGAGTAAGATGGGCTGTTGATAGTGATTATGCTGTACACACAACATATCTTCACCTGGGTAAAACATCAGATACTATTCCTCAAGACAGCATAGTAAACAACCTAAGCATAGTTTCAAATAGACTTTCATGTAGCAAAATGGATGGAAAATTGGCTAAAAGGTTGACCCCAAGTGCTTCCATGAAGAGTATGAAGGTGACCAATGGTGCTACACAGGGCTCAGTACTGGCATCTCTGTTGTCTATCATCTACTTTTCAGATATCCAGTTAACCAAGTCTGTGGATGACTATAAACTGACTATCATCCTCATGTCCCCACTGATGCCCAGGCCTTCCATCACAAGCTTACAATTGTCAGTACCTGGTATACAAATAACTAGTTCAAATTAAATGCAAAAAAATATTGCAATAATGTTATATTCAGTAGACAACCCCCCCAGTTTACAGCACAAACAACAGCAAACTTCAAAATGAGAATGTACTTAGAGACCTTGGAACATTGGTTGATAATTCCCTCCTTTTTGACCATCATGTTGATATAGTAGTCAGAAATACCATCCATATCTAAAGAAGTCATCGCCCCCTTTATATTCTGCATACAATCAGACCAGGCATAGAATATAATGCATCCTTTGGGATGTACCTCATCAGATAAACAACTGGAAAGACCCAAGAGATTCCTAACCAAAAAGATCACTGACTTAAGAATCCTAAGTTTGTCCCCTTATTCAGTGTCCTATAGACTCCTGGAAGGGGATGTTCTGTGCCTTGTCTTCTGTGCCATTAGTGACCCAATAGTACAGGATCTCTTGTATCTCCATAAAATAACTAATCCATCTAATACTAGGACATGAAACCTAAACCTATATCAGCAAATAAATAAAACACAGTGGAGGGACAGACTCATTACACAATGCATTCCCACATCTGGAACAATGTAGAAACAGTCAGTTAGTGTTAATAGAAATTTCCTCCACAGGTCTGCCAGGTAAGAAAAGGTATATCTTAGCTGTAAGAAGGCTGGATTTATACACTGTGTACAACAGCCACTGTCCAACCCCAAGGCTGCAAATGACAGCAAGATAAGTACATGCACCGAGTAGCGTCCTCCAAGAAATGTCCCTCAAGTGTCACGCTGTCACAGCTAGTGGTCACTGCTGCCCACACCCAGGGTGACCGATACAAATGAAGTAAGAGTATGGCAGTATCATACACACACACACACACACACACACACACACACACACACACACACACACACACACACACACACACAGTATGAGTGCACATATGTAACCCTGACTATGTGAGTATGGGTAGAAACAGTCAGGTAGTGTTAACAGAAACTTCCTCCACAGGTCTGACAGGTAAGAAAGGGTATATCTTAGCTGTAAGAAGGCTGAATTTATACACTGTACAATACCGACTGTCCAACCCCAAGGCTGCAAATGACAGCAAGATAAGTACATACACCAAGTAGTCTCCTCCAAGAAATGTACCTCAAGTGTCACGCTGTCACAGCTAGTGGTCACTCCCATCCACATGGAGGGTGACCAATAGAAATCAAAGCAGAGTATGGCAGTAGCACACACACACACACACACACACACACACACACACACACACACACACACACACACACACACACACACACAGTATGAGTGCACATATGTAACCCTGACTATGTGAATATGGGTAGAAACAGTCAGGTAATGTTAACAGAAACTTCCTCCACAGATCTGCCAGGTAAGAAAAGGTATAAATTAGCTGTAAGAAGACTGTACTTATACACTGTGTACAACACCCACTGTCTAACCCCCAAGGCTGCAAATGACAACAAGGTAAGTACATACGCCAAGTAGTCTCCTCCAAGAAATGTCCCTCAAGTGTCACGCTGTCACAGCTAGTGGTCACTGCCGCCCATACCCAGGGTATCTGATAGAAATCAAGACAGAGTATGGCAGTAGCACACACACACACACACACACACACACACACACACACACACACACACACACACACACACACACACACACACACACACACACACACACACACACACACACACACACACACACAGTATGAGTGCATATATGTTACCCTGACTATGTGAATATGGGTAGAAACAGTCAGGTAGTGCTAACAGAAAATTCCTCCACAGGTCTGCCAGGTAAGAAAAGGTATAAATTAGCTGTAAGAAGGCAGTAATTATACACTGTGTACAAACATACTACTGCCCAACCCAAGGCCATAGGTCGATGTAAAGTGAGGTAACACCTGAAGAATAATGATTAGAGGAATGATCATTAAAGTTGTGAGCAATTGAAGCCTATACAGTTGTTAATTGACATCTCTCTCTCTCTCTCTCTCTCCCTCACCCTATCTGCACCAATAATCTAAACATATAAATCAATGAGTATGTTTTTCACCAAACCCACTGTTGGGACATGTCTCCTATTGTTCTACAAATATTTAAACGTTTAACTATTAATGTTCCCTGTTCAAATACTATCATTGGTGGCCTGTTGCTATCAATGTAACCTGCATGCCATTATAATGCCCACTGTGGTTCCATATATGCATGTGTTCTGTTTGCTATGCAACTGTTCCAAATCTGTTCTTTTGGTTAATGGGAATACCTATGCATGCTGTTATAATCAATCCTGGAATGTGTTTTTCATGACTAACCAGCACATGTTATAAAACTGCAACACCACATCAAGTCTGGGAAGGCCGATCCCAGCAGATCCACCTGTCCCACCTCAACTGGCCATGACACCTGGCCCCAGCATGTCTGGGAGCTAACCCGAGACCTCTTTGTCCACTGGTCCTGTACCACCTTCATGTGGAACCACCTCAGGGGATGGGGCCCGTCCCTCCCCCCCGGGAGCAGGTACGGACAGGACTTCGTCACCCATCGTCAGGTCCAGGGATTGGTGCATAGTGAGCTTCAAAAGGAGTTCACAGATCTGCTATGCCAGCTTGAGGGCCGTGTGGTGCATCTTGAGGGTCAGCCTGCCCCTTCTGCTCAGCCCCCAGCACAGCCACCTTTAGGGCCATGAAGGTGCAGTGGTGACTGCCCATGGGTGGGACTTCAGTCCCACTGTATCCATTTGGGGGCTCGTGGGTGTTGATTCCCAACTACCCTCCCCGTCCAAGGTGTTTACCCCCACATGTGTCATATACCACCCCTGTCTGCTGTCTTGTCTGTCTTCCTACCCAACCTACCTCCCCAAATATACCTACTATCCTTTCCCAACATCCCACTCTCAACTTGTATAAAAAAGGGCAATCTGTTCCTGCAAAAAATGCTGCCCCATACATAACTGTACATTTCACACACATGTCCATTGGACACATGTAATCTGGTCTAATTGGCTTAGCAACACATTACTGTTGTCCTCACCTCTATCTCAGGGGTTTGAGTGTCCAAATTCACCTCCAAATTCTGTACAAATGCACACCTGTTGCTGTATCAGAAATGGACAGCTATGGACCTTCCCTACAACCGTCCTGCACATCCCTAGCTGTCTGTCACATTGTTTTTCCCTCTGCATGCCCCCTTTTTCACCACTTTCCTATTACCCCTTTTTTCTTTTCTTTTAAAGAAATTAACGCAGAGGTAAGCTGCAGTAAGCGAGTTTGTGTGATGCTAAGTGATACCTACACAGATTAAGCAGCTTCCCATTTAACAGTGTGTTGGCATCTCTTACCATAACACAAACCTGCACAAATGCGCTTACAACTGCTTAAAACTGCCTTAATCATTCTGTCTCCATCATCCACTGTTCTGCCCAGCAACAGCCCTGCCAAGACATGAAGCCAAGATGCTGTACACCATACTCAGAGAAATGTACCACTACACCATCTGAGATGTAATAATGAATGCTGTTTTTTCAAATATATCATTCAGTACAGATATAGAATAGCAGGAAACAAACTCTGTGGAATCAGTCATGTTTAGTATATATAAATATACACACATAGATGTGTATGGTGATAGATAAATATTAAAAAGTATATACATCAGATATATGGAGCTATACATACAAAACAAATATGTAAAGAATATATACATATGTATAGATTTCAAAAAAATTAATATATATATACACACCCATAACATGTAGTGGAGTCATACCCAGCACCATATCTCCATTCTGGACAAAGGCTGTCAAAATGGGGGGGACAATGGTTCAAGGATAGGGTCATAATGTACGTACTGCAGTTATAAATGTAGAATGTTCCTACAGTAACAGGGTTCATGTCAGCATACATGTCCAGAAGGATGTGAGTTCTGAAACTGAAATGTTTGCCATCATTTACAGACAGAAATCCTGACATCATCACAGTGATTTACCACAGAAATGAAAATAATGATTCTGTGGAACAGAACATACATATGAGCAATAATCCTGGACAGTCTGAAACAATCTGACCAGTCGAGAGGTATGTTCAGAACCCCTTAGTGCAATAAATCTGGACCAAGCCTGACTGGGGGGGGGGGTAATGCCATGAAACTGGGAACATATCCCAAATACTGGAGTAGATAAGGTGACACAGTTGATGCAGTAACACCCTCATGTCTGTTGTACCATATATATTGACTGAAATAGCCCAAGTCCAAAACCAAATGACTCCTTACTACTCACTAACATACATCTTTACATCATCCCACTGATGTGTCAGACATACACAACACATATGGGGGCCAGGCAACAGTACATCTGATAAATATCAGGACATAACATCACAGTAGGGAAACTACACTGAGCTGCTAGACATGTTGCCAAGTACTGTCTAAACTACAGGAAGACTGACACAACAGAAACCCAATTTTTCTATGGGGGAATACACATGTAATTGTAAATATATCAGGCACTACAGGGATGTAACAGCACTGACCAACAGACACCAGCGTGAAAGTACATACCCAGAACCAATCTCACCACATTCAAAGTGACATACTGGTAAGCCACAGGAACAGTAGAGTATATGGACTGTGTGAACAAAATCATCAAATGTTTACCACTCACACACTACCCCTATATATACTGCCCCAATTCACAGTATAGTCTGATGCCTGACTGTGGTATGGGACATGTCTCAGTCTGCGCCTACAAACATATACAGCTGATAGAGCACCAGAAGCTGGAGCAGCATGCCAAGTCAGATAGAAAAGGACCCTCAACACTTCATCTACCCCCACTACACAGGCCAAATAACACATTCACAATACAGTGCTAGACAATCCTGACAGTCTGTCAACAATTGCCAGAAGTACACAGTCCTCTCAACTGTATAGAGTCCCATAGAATGCCCAGGCTTTGTCCTCATATATAAGGCCTTCTACACGTAACATGTCTGGCAGTCTGATACATTACTGGGATGATATCTGGAATGAAGTCACTATATAATGATATACTACACCTATACACCTCTTACAGCATGACATCAGGACAAAGCCCGACACATTTGGGGGCAGAGGCCTAAACACACAGTCATTATTGACATATTGCTGTTATAAACTGAGAAAGTTGCTTGTGTAACAGGGTTGTTGTAACATATCTGTTCTGAGGGATATGAAGTCAGAAACACGCATGGATGTTACCGTTTACTGACCACAATCCTCAGAGTATACTACTGAATTTTCAATACCAAAAAATGTGTGAGTAACACACCAAATATAAGAGTCCAAACTTGGGCCAGTCTGCAGATAGCCCTCCATTTGGAAGTTATGACAACCACATAACACTATCAGACTTAAATTCATGCAGAGCAGCCATATCCACACAACATACCTCTCAACCATACCAAATTCCTTGATATTTACCGCATTTTGGCTCAAAATAATAGGGTGCCATGAATTCCCGAGTGGCCCCTTTAAAAGCCGATTTAATTTTTATTTCTATTTTTTATCCTCATGCTGATGTCATCACACTGGCAGATTTACCAGATGTTAAAGCTACCCATAGTGCTACATTTATTTGTTTATTTAAAGTAAAAAGAAACAGTAGAGTTGTTTTTGTTGTTTTTAAATAAATATATATGTTTCCTACAGAAGCTGTCATTTATGCTTGTGTTATAGTGATGGTTCTTGGTTAATTTTTGTCTGCCTCTATAGTCCATTTTACTGTGCAGGATCTCAGAGAGACAGAGAGTTGCTGTCTGATTTGAGGTGGGTGGGTGGGCTGCTGGTTTGTGAGTTTTACTGCTGTTTAATTTCGTCCTTTAGTTCTTATCATGACTTGCCACTCACTGACAGGGTGTTCACCCAGCTTTAAAAAACCCACTGTCATCCTGAAGCTACAGAAAATAAGAAATCAGCAGTCTGAGATTTGGTTCTTCACCTAATACAGAGAATCAGCTGGGGAAATGGTAATATATATGAGTTTTACCAAGAGTAGGATCAGAGCTTTCTGAGCTCAGGCCTTTTTCTCCCAGATATGTTATAGTGGGGGAGAAAAGAAATAACCCTTTCACCATCCTTAACAAGTTAAGGAACAATCCCAGAAAGTGAGCAGCTCCTGACAGAGGCAATTGTGCCGAGTCCGGCGTACTTTGTTTATTACTGATTGAGTGCGATCTGGAAAATCATGGACACAACCAGAGTTCTCACAGTACAAGCAGAAGGAGTGAGTGACATGTGTACTAGATTGACTTTGAGTGCATGTTGCAATGGAAATTCAACAGAGGGATAGGTGAGGAACATAGCATTTATGGTGTATCGTAGTTTGGCGACTGGAATCATGGTAAAGGGTTTTACAGGCATTAATTCTCACTTTTAAGGGAAATTGTCAGGGGCAGTTAGCGTAGTTTACTATAAACCTGCAAACCTCTAATAAAAAATGTCACAGTGTTTCTGTTCAGATCTTGGCTTTTATATAGCTCTAAAATGTACAAATCATGGTATGCTCTCATTTTCATCTTGATTTATCCTTTAACACGAATTTCCAAATCCCCACATTTGCTCGCATTTTTTATTTGCTCTGCTCGGCAGTGTGATTGGAGCAGTTAAGTTATCTAATGACTATAGGTTGAGAAGTACATGCCACACATTCATTTTTAACTAATATCCATGATAAATAACACTGACTCATATTCAGTCAAAACAAAATTTTTACAAGTATAAAGTAACAGATTTTATCCATTTCGTGAGTTTCCTAGTTGAAGGTGTTAGAAACCATTTAGGAGGTGATCCACATTTTACACATTTGTTCAGTGTTCCACAATTTTGGAGATGAAAGTTTGATAGCTATGCCCCTGGCTGTTGCTGATGAGTCTATAGGCCAAGGATTAATATTTTGAGTTGAGGGAATTTCCTCACCAGACATTCCTAATGAAAACCATAATAAGAAAAGCACGTATCCCACGATACTGAAACTAAAATGTTGTATGATCAATCAGCCAACATAGCAATTGCAGAATAATCAAACTGCCAAACACAATACAAACAGGCTGATCTTTATTGTTATTAGCATCTACAACTCAGTAATAAATAAAAAAACACACTCAGTAATAATAATAACAATTGTTTGTTTGTGTCTTTCGGCTTTTCCCGGTTAGGGGTCGCCACAGAGGAAGTCCGGTCCGCTAATGATTAGCAGTTGATTTTTACGTACAGGCTTGCCAGGCCTGACGCACAACCTTCAACTAAGGTACGCCCATTCACGCATGTCTCCACGCAGAAGACGCTCTGAGAATCGAACCGGACAGCGTCTTACTGTGAGGCGACAACGCCACATAAGAACACCAATCATGATACACATAGCATAAGTCTATATAATGGGGTATATATATATATTTATATATATGCATTAGGAGAAATTTAGATTTGCAAAAACAATTAGGTATTTAGTAGCAATACTTCATCTTTACTGTGTTCATATTTATAATAGTTTCCCTTATACAGTCATTTGCTTTGCTTCTGCTTTTATTACTTTTATTTAATAGTAATATCATACATTATACCATGACCCCCCCAAAACGTGCACGCTGATTAGCCAGCGTGCACATTGTAAATCGAGTTATACTAATGGAAAAAGGTCCGGTCGCCCGGACTTTTTTCCATTAGTATAACTCTACTTTTAAAACACTGTCTCGCTATGTTAAATGGGTTTTAACATAGCGAGACAGCTTTAAAATAAGCAACGGAGATCTCCGTTGCTTATTTTAAAGCTGTCTTGCTATGCTAAACCCATTTAACATAGCGAGACAGGTTTTAAAAAAAAAGCAACGGAGAAAGCAAGATCTCCGTTGCTTTTTTACTGTTTCGCTATGTTAAATGGGTTTAACATAGCGAGATAGTTTTAAAATAAGCAACGGACATCTCCGTTGCTTATTTTAAAACTGTCTCACTATGTTAAACCCATTTAACATAGCGAAAACAGTAAAAAAAAAGCAATGGAGATCTTGCTTTCTCCGTTGCTTTTGCCCACAGCTCTGAGTACATCAGAACTGCCGCGGATGCCAGACATCTGCGGAAGGGCAGTAAACAGGCATTATACTATGCCATTATTTAAGAAAAGTAATAGTTTCTTTTCTTAAATAATGTCATGGTATAATAGCAATAACCCACTTCTGGGTGTGGGTAATGCTGGATTTACCCACGGTTGGCTTCGCCCTCGGGACCAAACCACGCCAACCGTGGGTAAATCCAGCATTACCCACACCCAGGCGTGGGTTATTGCTATAATAACTCTCTTTCTCAAAGGGAGAAACAAGTAGAGATATCACTAAAACTTTCAGTAAGGTGGGATAGGTGAAGCAATTACCAATCAGAGTTTGACTTTTCTTGAATGACATTTAGTTTACCTAATTGATGATACGGTTGAAAGTAATGTCGGCAAGGTTGTTTCCCCTTTTTGGTGGCAGTCAGGGCCAGATTAATCATTGTTGGGTTTCTATAGAATTTGTAATGAATATAGTTAGCACTGCAGTACAACTAAATAGTTCCACAAATACTTTTGAAATATTGGATGAAATTAAAACACAGAGTCCAGCTCCATGTTGGTAAAACTCATGTGAGGCTAGTCAAAGAGTGTAAGAATTGAATGCTTTGCTGACAGTGACTGAGCAAATATATGTCTGTTATCACCTTACATAACAAAGAAACAAAAATCACCGTGTCATGTTTCGTTTATTTACAGAAATTGGTGGTGTCTTTCTTTCAAAGAACAGAATAAGAAATTTGAGACGACTTTTAGCCCATAAGTAAGCTTACATTTGATCTGCATCTTCAGTACAAGAAGTAATAAACTATCTAGGTTGTTTCTTTTTGCCCTTCTTGACATCCCCAAAAAGCACTTGTTACAGTTAGCAAAAGATTTCCACGTAAACAGTACAGATATTTAAATCATCCAAGAGCTGGGTCTTTCACGTTTTTAGGTTTATCTTTCTTGTAATGCAATATTGAAAGCAATTGGTGTGCACCCGTCCTTGCTTTACGATGCAATGATCTTTTTTAGTATAAATATCCAAGGGTTTTGAACAGCAGAATCAGCAGTACTTTGTGCAGTGTTATTGATATCCCAACATGTGAGGCACAGTTTAAATAGAGAAAATGTATAGAATTTTGTCGCAATGTTTAGGGACTCCTTTCTGTCTTGTCTACTTCTGAAGAGCTGTGTTGCAAGTAGGAGAGTTACATATCTGAGAATTTAAGTACTTCAGTTGCACTTCCAAGGATTCCTGTAGTCATCCTCCCATTACCTGCTTAATCCAATTCAGGATGACAGGCGAGTTGGAACCTCTTTGGTACTCACTTACGCAAACCGGACAATTTGCGGCTATGCCAGTCATCTGTCCCCGATTTTCACGAACGTCCCTGACTTTGACTCAAAATTTAGCTCTTTCCCTCTTAATCCCTCCTGAAACTGATGATATGTGGAGAATTAAATTACACTTAATAAATGGCAATGATTAGAGATATAGATCTGTCTTACTTCAAAGGACGGCAGAATAAGAAAATGTGAGGTAATATACAATGTCTCGAGGTATTTAAAATACGGAGGGCCAGTATTACAAGTGGAATCCGAGGCAAAGCTATTTCCTCTGTCTGACTGTCACTTCCCAGTCTCTCTCCCACATTTTTTCATTGCTGACTTTTTATACTATAATTGCAAAAAAGCAGAGCAGCTTTCTTGGTGCATTTGAAACAGAGTAACAGTTGTCTAGGTCTGGCTAATTACTATTTGAGTAGCAGATGCAAATACACCAGGTCTGCAGATTTTTTTCCTTTAGAAATGTGCATTTTATTTTAAAATGTATATCGTGCTCTATATCGGGATACTAGCAAGAATTTTCAATTATTTATTTGTATTTGTTTTCTGAGGTACAGCTCTGATCTCCATGGACCTTTTTTAGGCTCAGGCAGGCAACAGACATTAGGTTTGATTTTCAGACTTAGTACTTGTTAGAAATAATTTGTTTGATTCTTTTATATGTCTAGTAGTAGACTAGTACAAGTTAATTTTATTTTTATACAAGAGAACTGTATTTTAGTTTTATACAAGTTCAGATGTTAATAATATAAATAAAACAGTTTTGTTCTGGTTTATATTTTGTGTTATTTAATGAAGAAAGCTGAAGTGCAGCTGCAGTTAATTTTATTTTTATAAAAGAAAATTGTATTTTAGTTTTGGACAAGTTAAAATATTAATATAAATAAATGAGAAGTTATGTACCTACCATATCGTTCCATGTTAGTTGTCTTCTCTCGCCTTCTTTCTTGCTTGATGGGTTCGGAGCCGATCCTCGGCTCCGACTCGGCACTTGCTAAGCTCGAGAGTCACTTTTACCAGCTCGAGGCAGCCCCATATCCCATGATGCAAGGCGGTAAGTACCCAGATCTCGTTTGATGACAAAAGGGCAATAGCACCTAGCATAATAACTTCCCAAAGGAAGAAAGAAGAAGAGAAATAAACCTGTAGGATGGTAGAAAGACCAGCTCTGTATGGTCTTCAGAAATATCATTCTTTGTAGAGAAAGGTCTGTCCAGGCCTGGGGGAAGGAGGGAGGGTCGCAAGAAAGAAGGCGAGAGAAGACAACTAACATGGAACGTTATGGTAGGTACATAACTTCTCAATGTTAAGTTGTCAATCTCGCCTTCATTCTTGCTTGATGGGACCGCGTCCCTAGCACCTCTATCCTGGGTAGCTCAATGGAACAGACTCTTGAGGACGGTAGAGCCAAAACTGGCTCTGTCCCTGGAGGCCAAATCCAATTTGTACTGGGAAACAAATGTATGAGGAGTGGCCCAAGTGGCCGCTGCACAAATAGTGTCTAAAGGAAGTCTAGCTTGAAAGGCTGTAGAAGTAGCTAAGCTTCTGGTTGAATGTGCTTTAGGTTTTGAGCACAGTTGTTTTCCCCTGAGCCGATAAATTTCAGAGATGACAGAAGAAAGCCATCTAGATAAGGTCACTTTTGAGACAGGAAGGCCTTTCTTGTTATCAGCATAGGAAACAAAGAGTTGATCGGATTTCCTGAATTGTTTTGTTCTGTCCAAATAATATCTGAGTTGGCGGTGGACATCAAGATAATGTAATTTTTGTTCCGATCTGTTTGAATAGTTTGGAAAAAATACAGGAGATCAATGGATTGATTCAAATTAGTCTTTGAGGCGACCTTAGGCAAAAGGTCGGATTAGTTCTCAATGATACTCTGTCTTTGTGGAAGACCAAATAGGGAGGGCGAACAGATAGAGCATGAAGTTCAGACACCCTCCTAGCCGATGTAATAGCTACCAGGAATAAAGTTTTCCATGAAAGAAATTTCAGGGAACAAGAAACAGCTGGCTCGAAGGGGGGAAGAATCATGGATGTCAGCACTAAATTTAAGTCCCATTGAGGAGGAGGACTCCTGACTGGAGGCTTCAGGAGGAAAATTCCTTTCAAGAAGGCTCTACAAAGCCTGTGGGACATGATGTTGTGATCTGAACCCGACATGAAAGTTCGAGATAGCAGCCAACTGAACTCTAACTGTGGAAGAAGAGGAGCCCGTGAAAAATCTCCGCTAAGAAATCCAAAACTGCTTGAACTGGAGCAGTGAAGGGATCAATATTCTTGGCTTTAGCCCAATAAGAGAAACGTTTCCATTTGCTTGTATAAATCCTCCTGGTAGAGGATTTTAAAGAAGCTACTAGGATGTCTCTAACAGGGTTAGAGATCATAGGAAGCCTGGCTAAGGAAGGAAGTGGAGCAACCATGCTGTGAGGTTGAGAGAGGGGATAGACCGGTGCAGCTGACCGGATTGGTGAATCAGAAGATCTGGCACTGGGTCCAGATGCCACGGCTGCACCAAAAGGTGACGATGGAGGAACGGAAACCAAATTTGTCGAGGCCAATATGGAGCAATGAGAATCAATTTGGCTCTCAAAACGGTTGCTTTCTGGATAACTTGAGGGATCAGAGGAAAAGGAGGAAAGGCATAAAGAAGTCCCTGGGGCCAATCCTGGGTCAGAGCGTCTCTGGGGGGATGGCCTGGCAGTGGGAAGAGAGAGAAGAAGTCTGGGCATTTGCTGTTTTGGGGAGTAGCAAAAAGATCGCAACATGGGCGACCCCATTCCAGAAAAATCTCTTCCACTATAGATTGCTTGAGAAACCACTCGTGAGGCATGAGAATAGCTCTGCTCAATCTGTCCGCTAAAATGTTGGTTTTCCCAGGGATGTGCGTTGCTACCAGAAACCGATGAGAGGAGATCGCCCATTGCCAAAGTCTGAGTGCTTCTCGACACAAGGGGTAGGACTTGGTTCCGCCCTGTTTGTTGATATACCAAACTACAGACATGTTGTCTGTGTGGACTGCAATTGTCCCTACGGGAAGAAAGTCGTTGAGGGCTTGCAACGTTAAAAGCACTGCTCTCATCTCTAGGACATTTATGTGCAGGTGGTATTCGAAAGGTTGCCATGTCCCATGAACCATCATGCCCTGATAATGACCCCCCCACCCGATCAGGGAGGCATCTGTGGTGACAGTGGCTACCGGGGATGGGGGTACAAAGTGTCTGCCTTGGTGAATCTGGGGAGAAGTGATCCACCAAGCAAGATGATTCTTGCAAATCTGAGTCACCAGAATTTGGTGACGCATTGGAAGTTGTTGGTAAGACCACTGAGTGAACAACATCCATTGAAGAAGGCATGTAGAAGCGAGCCAGGGGAAGAAGAGTAATGGCCGCAGCCATGAGGCCTAATACCTTTAAAACCATTCTGGCCTGTACCTTCTTGTTGGCTAGAATGATCCTGACATGACTTTGAATGTCTGAAATTCTTTGATCTGTAAGGGTAGCTGACATCCGAACAGTGTTTAAGTTTGCGCCTATGAAAGTAATAGACTGGCAGGGTGATAAGGATGATTTTTCGGAGTTGATCGAGATGCCCAATTGAGAACAAAGATTTATCGTGTAATCCCTGGCTTGAACAAGCTGATGCCTGGTGGTGGCTGAAAGGAGCCAGTCGTCGAGATACGGAAACACCTGGAATCCTTGACGTCTCAGGTGAGCCGTGACCACTGCCATACATTTGGTGAACACTCTGGGGGCTGTAGTGAGACCAAAGGGCAGGGCTCTGAACTGGAAATGACTGGACCCCAGCCGAAAGCGGAGAAATCTCCTGGGGCGTCTCTGAATTTTGATGTGATAGTATGCATCCTGAAGATCTATTGAGCACATCCAGTTGTCCTTCTGTAAGAAGGGCAGAATTGACTGAAGAGTGACCATTCGGAATCTTGTCTTCCTCACAGACTTGTTGAGTCTGCTGAGATCCAATATTGGTCTCCAGTCTCCTGTCTTTTTGGGGACCAAAAAGAACCTTGAGTAGATTCCGGCTCTGAATGATCTGTTGTAACTGGCTGAATGGCTCTTTTTTGCAGTAGTTTTAAGACTTCTAACTCTGCAATTTCCCTTAGACCGGGTGGTACATCTGGAAGGGAATTTGATTGATAGAAAGGACTTTCCTCGAAAGGAATTTTGTAACCCTCGGATATGATCGACTGTACCCATCTGTCTTGAGTGAGGGAACGCCAGGCTTCTGGGTACAGCGATAGTCTTCCCCCGACTGCCTCCAAGGACGGACAGTCGGGCAACATCTCAGGGATGCTGAAAGGGCTTGTCAGAGAGAGGCTCTCTGCTTCCCTGGTTTTGTGGACCCCCTCTGCCTCTAGAGCAGCGTCTGTTGTTGTTACCCCCTCTGCCTCTAGGGGTAAACTGACCACGTGAATCCGGCGTGCCTCCTTGGGATTTGCGGAACCACATTTTGCCACCCTTCTGCCCTTTGGGGTAAGGTCTAGAAGGGGTGGAAAAACGGACTCCTACGGCAGAAAGAGTTTTGCCGTCCTGCTCACACCTGGTCAACGTTTCCTTCACTTGAGGGCCAAACAAAGCTGACCCATCAAAGGGAGAGTTTGTGAAGGACGCCTTAAAGGGATCTGCAAAATTACAGAGCCGCATCCAGGCTTGGCGTCTAAGAGCCACCCCTGTACCTGCGGCCCTACTCGCTCCATCAGCAGCATATGATATCAGTCGCATGGAGGAGTTAGCAATAGAATTAAGGGTTCCTAGCTGCGAAGCAATTTTTCTTGAGCCCTGCAGCTGTAGGATCCTGTACTACTTCACCTAGCTCCTTAAGGATATCCCTCTGGAGTCTGGTGAAGTGACATAGGTAGTTCAGCTTAACGCATAGCAAAGGTCGCTGAAGAGAACATCCGCTTACCATATCTATCCATGGTCCTAGAGTCCTTATTAGGAGGATGGACAGGTACGGAAGGATCTGCAAGTTCCTTCTTAGTGGCAGCCGCCACCACCATGGCATCAGCGGGGACACCTTTTGTGAGGAATTGCTTGTCCGCCGGGGCAGTAATAAATTTAGAAGGCCTCCTAGGGACTGGCTCTACAGAGTCAGGAGCAGCCCACACCTTTCGAGCAATAACCTGCATAAGGGGGTCGAAAGGCGGAGATACCCAGGAGGTGGAGGGCCGAGATCCAAATGCCTCCAGGTATACTGACTCATCCTCAGAGGGATTATTGGTGGGCCAGTTTCCCCTCTGTCTAAGGAGTTCTAGGATGTCTGAGAAGGAGACATCCTCAGAGGGGGATCTTGGGGATCCCTCTGACTCATCTAAGTCAGTATCTGAAGTGATAGACTCGGGGGAGTCTACGTGTTTCCTCTTACAGGTCCTCTTCCATGGAGGATCTCCCGACAAATCAGGAGAATCCTCGGAAGAGGGGGTTCTTCCCAGTGGGGAAACCTGAGGCGGAGGATCTCTGGGTCCAGGAGCAAGAGAAGTGGCAGAGATGTCAACAGGCACCATAGAGGGAGGAGCTAAGGGAACAGACTGCTGGCTGAGTCCAGTGGCCAGCACACTCTTCATCACCTCGGCTCCTCCCAGGGAGGTCCGAGAGAACCTGTTCCGAAGAGCTAGGAACTCCAGGACCCACCGAAAGGGAAGGCTCCGAGGCAGATGTCGGAGCCGAGCTCACCAAGGCCGAGGTTCCAAGGGGAAGAGCGGGGTCGGACAAGGGTCCGATGCCACTCACCCCCTCAGAGGAGACCAGGGAAGCCCGACCACCGAATCCCTCTAAGGAAGGTCTCGAAGAGGAGATAAGAGTAGAGGCTGAAGGAGCAGAAGGGGGTATCTGTCCCTCAGCCGTAGCAGAAACTATTCCCGAAGACTCCAACTCCAAGCTCTGGGGTAGAGTCGAAGGAGGAACTGCAATGGAGTGTGGACTAATAGTCATCTGTTGAGACGGACTATGTAGCATTTGGGCCAGTGCCTGAGATTTTAATAATCTACTGACCACTCTCTAAATCATGGTCAGAAAGCCTGGATGACCTTGAAGATCGGCTCCGATGGCTCCGCTCCGAGAGGAGAGGAGAAGCCGGAGCCGAGAGTATCGGCTCCAAGGAAGGGGACCTAGACCTCTTCCTCGAAGGAACCATCGGAGCCGATGAAACCATAGAAGCTGTCGGAGCCGACAACTTATCGGCACCAACAGTTAGCTTCGATGCATCGGCTCCAGCCGGAGCTGATACAGCCATAAAGGTAAGGGTGTCGGAGCCGATCGGAGCCGACACCGAAGCCTGAGCCACATGGTGGTCGGAACCGATCGGAGCCGACACCGAAGTGGTCGAACCAGAATCGGCACCGATAGCCATCGGTGCCGAAGGTTTGTGTAAACCAGAATCGGCTCCAGCCGGAGCCGATCTCGACTCTGAAAGAGTCGGGCGAACCACAGGCTTGGACACAGAAGCCTGGGCCTTGGAAGACTTAGAAGTCTTAGATGGAGCCGACTTAGCCGGAGAGCCCTCCGGCTTAAGAAGGCCCCTCAAAATCAATTTATTTCTTCTCTCCTGCAGGACTCTCTGGCTAAAAGAATGACATATAGCACAGGAGTCCTGTAGGTGAAGAGGCCCCAGGCAGTAAAGGCAAGAAGTGTGACCGTCTGTCAGAGACATCTTCTGACAGCACGAGTCACACTTCTTAAAGCCTGAGACCCTTTCCTTAGACATGGTGAAATAATACACACACAACAACACCAGTCCAAGAAATTATATTAAATATCCCAAAATCTATCAATAACACACACACACACACCCTAACAAGGGGGGGGATGGGATGGGAGAAGGTCTGACTAAAAGTTTTAAGGAGACAGGGAAATTCTAGTCAGAATGGGACTAAAACTGGACTAAAACTATTAATTTTAAAGTTTTAGAAGAAAAAGGGGCAAAAACAGTAATGTAAAAATCACTTACCAGGAGCTGGTAAAAGGAGGACCTCATCAGCGAAGCGGCAAACGAGATCTGGGTACTTACCGCCTTGCATCATGGGATATGGGGCTGCCTCGAGCTGGTAAAAGTGACTCTCGAGCTTAGCAAGTGCCGAGTCGGAGCCGAGGATCGGCTCCGAACCCATCAAGCAAGAATGAAGGCGAGATTGACAACTTAACATACATTGTTCTGATTTATTTTGTGTTCCATGGTCATATTTTTTGGTTGTATATTCTTCAGTTTGCATTTGAAAGCTGGTATCCTACAATTCTATCGGACTGGGCAGGGTTACATAATTATGGATGCCAATTTTATGTTAATCAGCGTACAGATTTGTACCCATTTTTCATAGGCCTTTGTCCAGATTTTTGATGTTTCCAGGTTGAGAGGTATGGTTACAGCCCAGTGCCCCCTACTCCAGCAACCGGATGACAAATGGAGCTCTCGGTGTGACAGCAGACAGTTAAATTGTAGGAGTGGGTCAGTAGGTGTGGGAGATTAAACTCCACTTTCCAGGTGGGCATTTAACCCAGGTGATTTATGGACTGTTGAAATGAAGCCGCGGCCCGCCTTCTGGACACGTGCATTGATTGTGTTGCACAAAAGGAAAATCAGCCTGTGAAAGAATGGGATAAGGTGGTTATTAACAGGATTATATGTAGTGACTATCTGTCTCATATTTTAGACTTCTGAAATGTGGACATTGTTTGCAGTAGAGATCTTGTGTCTCCTTTTTTCTAGACACACTGACATGCTGGCGCTATACCACTCAACTTTGTACAGCAGAATGTGTGACACAATGGGTAGTGGCAAAAATGTGTGAGTGACATGATCAAAGGCAAGATGCTGTCCAGTGGAATGCAAAATAATTATAATGTTTGCAGATTGCATAATATCACAACTAATGAATCAACGCTTCTGAAGTCCTTAGAGTGCTGTGGGAATTGCTATCTGTTTGTAGTACAGGTGCTTTTCATTGCTCATATGAGTGAAGTGCGTCATAATCCCCGACAACTGAGACAGAAGTCTAGTCGAGTGAGGTGGGTGTGTCGAGGTAGAACACCACTAGAAACACCAGTCCCTGATGTATCGTAAGTGTCAACAAACAAAATAAAATGGATGTACGCTATTTTAACATCCTGGGCAGCACTTCTCTCCCCTGCCAATAGGTTTGTTTTGTGAGTTTGTGGGACACACACCAGGGACTTACCAGAGCAAACTGAAATAAGCCTGTTCTTCTCAAGCATAATAATCCAAATTCCACCTCGTGTATGCTGTCCCAACACACGACTCTTTCCTTGGTTAAATCTGTATACAGTAGTGGTGAGCCTAATGTTCTATAACCATAACCACCATCTACCAATACACCGTAACAAATGAGAGTTGGAAGTTGCGGATGTTTTTGCAGGTAAGATCTGCCATGCTATCAACTCATTATAAGCAGGTAATGACATTTTTGGTGCCCAGCTACAATATTTTAGTTTTTTTTTTCATATCCTATCAGTTCATCGCTGCAGGTTATACGAGTTTAACAGGTCACTTAATAGTATTTACTTTTTTTTTCACATGTAGCCAGACGAATAGGGGGCATGAAGGAATCCATGAAATATGGCATATTATACCATGACCCCCCCCCCAAAACATGCACGCTGATTGGCCAGCGTGCCCGTTGTAAATCAAGTTATACTAATGGAAAAAGGTCCGGTCGCCC
Organism: Protopterus annectens; assembly: GCF_019279795.1. NCBI lineage: Eukaryota > Metazoa > Chordata > Ceratodontiformes > Protopteridae > Protopterus > Protopterus annectens. The sequence goes on along the minus strand of NC_056741.1, from coordinate 1,910,093,997 downwards.
GGACTTTTTTCCATTAGTATAACTTGTTTTTTTAAAACACTGTCTCGCTATGTTAAATGGGTTTAACATAGCGAGACAGCTTTAAAATAAGCAACGGAGATCTCCGTTGCTTATTTTAAAGCTGTCTCGCTATGTTAAACCCATTTAACATAGCGAGACAGTGTTCAAAAGCGGAGAAAGCAAGATCTCCGTTGCTTTTTTTTAGTGTCTCGCTATGTTAAATGAGTTTAACATAGCGAGACAGTTTTAAAATAAGCTCCGTTGCTTATTTTAAAACTGTCTCGCTATGTTAAACTCATTTAACATAGCGAGACTAAAAAGCAACGGAGATCTTGCTTTCTCCATTGCTTTGCTCACAGCTCTGATGTACCGCGCACAGTACATCAGAACTGCCGCGGATGCCAGACATCTGCGGAAGGGCAGTAAACAGGCATTATACTATGCCATTATTTAAGAAAAGTAATAGCTTCTTTTCTTAAATAATGTCATGGTATAATAGCAATAACCACTTCTGGGTGAGGGTAATGCTAAATTTACCCACGGGTGGCTTTGCTTGGACCCTGGGGCCTCGGGACCAAACCACGCCAACTGTGGGTAAATTTAGCATTACCCACACCCAGGTGTGGGTTATTGCTATAATGTTACCACCTGTCCCTTTTTACTTACAACCGTCTCTATTTGGGTAGTCGTGCCCTCTAAAAGATAAAAATTGTAGAGTCCAGATAATTTATAACAAAACTATTTCCTGTTTCTTCTAACAATTGCATAAAACAATTTAACGCCGCAAACACATTATTATGTAAAACAATTGAATCAGCTCAAACGTGAAGAAGTCCAGTCCTTTGCAATGGTTGTGGGTGCGGGTTCTCAGGTTTCTGTAAATATTTCCCAGATGGGCATTTGAAAAGCTGGCAAACCTAAAGGCGGCTACGTTTCTGAAGGACAGCTTTTTGTCCAAGTCTTTTAAACTAATTGCCACGCTTTTAAAGTGCAACTGAACTGGCCCATCAAATAAAGAAACTGCCTTCAAAATGAGATTGTTCTGCAGCTGGTAGTGCCACAGTTGGAAGCTACAGGGTTGACACTAGATACATGTATACTACATCTTTGAACAGCTAATTAGCACGAATATCATTGGGCAAACTAGTTTTTTGTCCATTTGTAAATATGGCTCGAATTGGCTTAAAACGAATAGAATAACAGGTTTTGCATCAACCTGCATTTCCTGAAGAGTATGAAATATGAAACTCTTGATGTCTAGCATTATTGATTGAGTAATCCTTAATGAGCTACTGAAAGTTCAACATTTTTATGAGGGTTAGGGCAAAAGTATTTGGTAAATTTTGAAACAGTTGAGACATATGTGCCCAAATAGGCCACTCCCTCCAGATTTGGCCGGTGGGACCCCGTGGGTACTACTTTCCCACATGTCTATAGAAAGCTGTCATTAGCCCATAAATTATCAGAGCAATGTGAATGTCTAAATCAACAGATACATAACTGGTATTAACTAGGTCCCAGTGTATAAAGTGGTGAGACCTCTCATCTTTAATTCCAGGACAAACAGATGCCCTTTCAGGGTTCTATTGTGGGTTCTCTGCTATTTAATGTCTTTATAAGTAACCCAGATACATAAACTTAGTAAGCTATCCAAATTTCAATATGATGATGACTGCATTCTCATGTGTTCAGCTATATCCCTGTCCAAACCACAAACAACTCAAGAATCCTATCTGAAAAATGCACGGGTACTATTCCCTCAAAAAAGCTACTCATATAAACCACAAATTCACCATTCCATGACAAAAGATAATTTTCTTTCACATCCTCAGAGAAAACCAAAAGTGAAGTTGATTGCCATTGATGACAATTCCAAATCTGACTGCCACATCAGGTGTGCCACTTAAAAACAAATATGGTAAACATGGTCTCCTATATGGAGTTAAACACTTTAAACACTTCCTAACAGCTAATTCCTATTTACTTCCCAACCTCCTGTATGCATCCTTTTCCTAACAAACCTCCAGCCCTCTTAGTTACAAAAAATTAAAATAATGTTACAGCAAGATTGCAAAATTTGCTTCAAACACACCATATAAGACTAATTACTGCTATACCTTTAATTAGTTACAGTGGCTAATGCTCCCCCCATTATTATACACAAACAGCATACACTATAATACAGCTCCATCATAAATGCCCGCCCTTAGCAAACCTCCTTCAGTGGTATACCTCACCTAGACAAAGATTAAGATCAACTCCTAACTAAAACACAAAAAAATCTAATAAATCTGATGTGCAACTCCTAAAAAAACATAAGGAGGTTGCAGGGGGGCTTGATGTACAACTATATTTTTGCTGCACTTAATTTTATGTAATCCTTGTGTTTTTTATGAATGGAAAAATTGGCATACAGAGCATTCCTAACAAAAGACCCTCTTTCTGTAAACTGCCCACTTTATGAATTTCCTCTTTCAGTGGGTCCGGTCTCAAGGGTCATATCACAGAGAGTGGACTACAGGACTGAGGTGAAGAAGAGGCCGTGGGGATACAGAAAATGGTAAACTGTGGTAATGTGTTTGTTTGCATGTATTTAGGATGGGAGCAAAGCCTGTATATTGTGGAACATTCTTCTTGTATCTCAGACATGCCGCAGGTGAGTGGCCATCCTCTAAACTACCCACAGGTGTTCGTGTTCTGTGTGTGAATTATTGTGTGTGTGTCCCTCTTGCAATGGGTTGGGTGAGTGACTGCCCTTGGCTGCTGCTTTGCCCATAAATGTATAAAGCAATCCTCCATCCATAGAATTCAGTGTTAGTCCTCTTGCACTCATTTACCATATAATTCTCTCATTCTCTAATAACCTTTTTATCCTATGGAGAGTTGTGGGGGAGCCAAAGCCTATCACGGCAGCCATATAACAATAGCTACAAGAGAAAATCACTTATGCGCTGGATGTATCATCACACTCTATTTAGTGATGGTTCTAAGATTAGATCCTCTCCCATTCCATTTATCAGTTCAGTTTTTCTCTTTATTGCTGTGGTGGATACTGTGTGCGGCCTTGTTTGTGGAAGCAAGTGTCTTCAGTATCAAAGATCTTTCTTGCAAACTATGACAACAGATAAATAAATGTCCTTAAAAGTGCGAATTGCTGCAAACGATTTAAGGATGTAGTACTGGATCTTTATTCATACTTCCCTCCATACCAACTGTCCCCAATTTTGTCTCCAATTTTAGCTCTGTCCCTCTTAATTCCCCGTTTTGTAAACACCAATAGCATTGCTGTTCAAAAGTAGTGGACATTTGAAAACAAGGTCTTAAACATTGCTCTCCCTTCCCTGGCACCTCTCCCCCCAAAAAAGTAATTTCTTTTCAATATTGTCTGGATTGTTTCGTTATATGTAAATAATACATATTATTCCCATTCCTCACCCCCCCCCACACACACACACACACGGATGCTTTTGGCTCCTGTCCACCAGAATGGTTGGGGGCTGTAACATGTCATCCCCAAGTCCCTTATGTCACAGGTTATCCCAAGTGTGATGCTTAAGATGGCTGTCTCTGCAGTGTAATCATTTGGTCATATCATATTTTTAATTACTTGTGTCCCCATCAACATCGTGATGACCTTCTAGGCAGTCTCTTGCTAGAATTCTTTTGGGCAATGCTAATTGCTAATAAATTCTTTTTTATGCTTATATCTTAGATCAAAAACAATGCACCATGGGCTGAAGGGCGGTGTCCTTGCAGACATCACCCTCTTTTTCCAATCAGTATATGCAGTTGGGGTATCACATAGACAGTAGTCAATGTGATCAAATCACCAAGAAGAATGCTAAATGATCTGTCTCTGGCTTACAAGGCATCCTCTGACCATAGCCATCAACTTTAGTGCAAGAAATCTTGACAATGCCTGGCATAAAGGGGGAGCAGAGAGGGGCAACGGCCCAAAGATAGGGACATATTTTGCATATTACTCTTTTAAACTTAGAAATGTGCGAGAATAACAGGGTTTGTATTAATATGCATTTTCTGAAGGATTCAAAGTATGAAACGCAAATGCTTTTAATTATTTAGTGACTTAAATCCTGAGAGCATCCCAGTGGTTTGGCAGAAAACCACAACCAAAAATATGGGGCAAAATCTGGACATTCTGCAAAAATCTGGACATTTGAGAGGTATGCCTCCAACCCATTACTGCACATCAGCAAGTCAAATGGCATCTGAAATACACAGTCTAGGGATCTAAACCTCCTATGTAACATCAGCAATTCCTTTGGAGTGACAAGTGTATCTCACAGAGGATACCACTGCTGTGGAACAGATTTCTCATTCACATAAAACAGAGTTCATCCCTGTCCATATTCAAGCACAACTCGATCTATGGATAATGGGTGGGAAACAGAAAATTTACTCCAGGACTGCCCCCTTGTACTACTAATGGACAGAGCTGGTTCGTAAATACTTTATCCTATGCATGGGTCCCCTCAAATTATCTATGGTATGCTCCCAGTTATTCTCATTAAGGGTAATGGGACGGGATGAGTAAGCCCAATCTATATCCAAATGGGATAGGTTCTTTCAAGCACATAAAAGGAAACTGTCTGGGATTACAATGGCCCTCAAGGGCACATAGCCTAGTACTTGCCTTTCACCCTATAGGAAGGGCAGTGTGGTGACCTTCAATGACTGCAGCTAAGCATGGTTTAGGATACGTTTCAGTAAATCACAAACTGAAGAAGGAAACAGATTTACAATGCTGATAGGATAGATGCGTTTATATAGCCCACACATCCTTTTTATCATTTTGTTTTAAGTATCAGAAAAGGCATGAGGTGTTAGACACGCTTGTCATCCCATTTTATATTACAATTTCAGGGTAGGGAAACTGAAATGTATTTACATAGCGGTTCAAAAGTACTATTACAGCAAACTTAAATGACGTTGTTTGGGTCAGAGAATGAGAATCGGCATTAGAGTGTCAAGGAATTAATAAAGCATGTGGGATGTCTATTTTATTTTATCTGTTTATTGGTCTTTGGAGGGTACTTTTAATTTTTTTTTACATAGGTGAATAAGGTTTAAAACATATAAAAATAATAATAATAATAACTAGGGTATCGCTTTAAAATACAAATGCTCCAAAGAGAAGGTTATAACTATCTGTAAAACATTTTACTTAGTATGGACAATTATAATTGCTCAATAAATCAGCTGAATGTTATGGGACCTGGACAAGCAACTCAAATCATTGCAGTGTTGTAATGGGATTTACAGCTCCCACAGTCTAGTCATAGTTTGTGCTTAGCTAGACAGCTGTCATAAATTGACCAATAGAGGTGTAGTCTGTCCTCCAATATACCCTCCAGTACAATGCAGTTGCTGTAAAAGACAGGGGAACTGTATGTTACGGCCCCGACATTAGTGCTACACCTTGTATTCAGCCAGTTGCATACCACTCAACTGTACAGAGTTTTACAGAATGTCCAGATTTTGGTTTATATTGTTGGCTCATTTTCATAAAATTGTGGTTTTCTGGCAAATTAGTGGAAAATCATTAAAGATTGAAGTCTGAAAATAATGACATACATTTGAGTTTCAGAAAACTCAACTTATGCTTTAGAAAATTAATGCAAACACAAAGCATGTTATTCTATTGACTTTCTAAGTCTGTAAGAGAAATATTTTAATATTTAAAAATCGTCCCCACTTTTGGGCCTTTGTCCCACTTTTACTTATGGCTTTGTCCAGATTTCTTCCTCTAAGTAGTGAAAAGGTACAGGTAGCCGTATTCTCTACAACTATTATACATTTGCTTCCATATCTATAAATGTTCAATGTGGATTTCGGCTGTTAATCACACAAGCGTATAATGAGTGTTCTTGCTGGATATGTACACATAATCAGAATGTCTTCCAGAGGTGTTACAGTTCTCACCGCTGACTACCCCCAGCTCACGGGATTGTATTTGAAAGCCATATGTACATTGGTGAGCTTTCACCATAAAAGCAAATAAGCCACGAGCTCACTTGCTATTGTATGCCTGAAGTAAAGGTCTCTTAGCTTTTTTTCAGTGGCTTCAGAGTGTATTTTTGTCCCTTAGGCTGTGTATTTTTTTTCTCGAGTCTTGTTTTTTTTTTATTACAGGTTTTCTTTTTCAAATTGAAAGTACATTTTATTTAATTTTGTAAAGGGTTAAAATACTTTAATATGAAAGTCACCAAGTGATACATAGCCATTAGAAATCCTTAATATTCTAACATTTGGCAATTTTTTTTGGGGGGGGGGCAAGATACTCATTTCAGTGTATATTTTGCGTCTTAAAAATAAATAAAATAACGATGGTCACAGGTCTCAACCATTTACCTCCAGAGTTAGAAATGAGGGAAAATAATTAGGGAAAAATTACAAATTAAGGACTATTTTAAAATATTGGTTATTCAAACTTAAAACAGTTGACAGGAAAATAGGATGCGAATTAAAATGATTTCTGAAGTAAACCCAGTATACAGCTGCAATGAATATCAGTGTTTGTTCACTGTATTCCACACCCTTTTTCTGAAAAGAATTTCTAAATGTGGGAGGGAACGGAACAAAATCCAGAGCCAAAATTAGGGATTTAAATATAAGGGATAGCTGAGAAGTATATGGAGAAGGTTTAAAGATGTATATTCTTAGGAGATCTAATGATGTGTATTCACTACCACAAAAACTACAGGATGTTTCTGATCCATCTTGGCATATAGTAATTTGAAAGTCAACTGAAAAATTATGGTGGAATAAAATAGGTATTCAGAAAAAAAGTAAGCCTAAAACAAACAGTGCCAGGAAGCCATCTATGCCTGTTGAGAGAAAGACAACAGGTCATTTTGCTCCTCCTTTTCCAGTGGTGCCACCTCTCACAGAATGACAGAAGTTCAGGTCTTCCATCTAATTTCATTGGTGAAGATCTCAAAGAGCAACCACCTGTTTCCTAGGAGGAGCCTTGTGCAACACTCCTTTCAAAAACATTCTTCACATGAGGTTGCATTTAAAAGGGGGGGGGAGTCCATCAACAGGCATGCTGAAATGTCCAACAAATGAACATTGAATGAGGAGTAAAATCAGAAAAAAAATGTGCCTAAAAGGTATTAAAATTCTATCATGCAGGCAGCCAGTTGTCTAAGTTCAGGGTTGGAATGTATCATATACACTTGGTCTTGTGGGAGAAAATCCATTTTGTGATGAAGCTTGTGGTAATTACCCCTGGGCATTTCCAAAAGGGAGAGCCACTGTTGCCTGAGCCAGAAGGGAGTCACCACAATACTTTTTAGGAGTCCTTCTGAATCTACAAAAAAAATCCTGGATATTAGTAGGAAAGCATACAGGAACATTCCTGTCCAAGGAAAAGAAAATGCATCCATCTTCCAGGCCTTCTTGCATGGAGTCTTGGAGCAGACTTTTTCCAACTGATTGCTTTGGGCAGATGCAAATAAATCTATTTGAGATGGTCACTGGATCAATTCTTGGAAGAGTCCCTGACTTGAGTTTCCATTCATGAGGGTCTGTCCTGGTCCAGCTCAACTTGTCTGACAATTTTGCACTGCAGGATGCACGTACAGTGAGATTGTGCTGGAAAGCTACCCAACTTACCAAGACAAGTCTGCACAGAGGGTAATATCTGGTTCCCCCTTGCGTGTTTATTTACCATATAACTGCGGTGTTGTCTGTTAACACTTGCAGAGTTTCTGGGGACCACAGATGGTTGAGAAAGTTGAGAGCATTTATAAGACCTAAAGTCACTTTTAGGTTTGCATTTTGGTCTGCCTTTTTGTTCCAAAGACAGATATTAGAAAGACATATTCTCCTAGCTTTTTAAATTAATTTCTTTAGAAAAAGTTAGTTTTCTGATGTTACAAAGTAAAGTGGAAGCCCCCCCCGAAGGGAACTTAAATGCCCAGCAAAGGGATGGCAGTAGCCAACCCTTGATCCTCAAAAGCCCATTGATGAGCATTCCCTTCAGTGTCAGGAAAGCTCTGAAGGGCTGAGCTTGAGTTGACTAATGATTTGGACATATGGAAAGTTCCCTGAAAGCTTTGTAAGCTGGCTGACTATTACCCTTGGCAGAATATAACCCATTTAGCTTAGGCACCTGTAGCAGTGATCCTTATGACCATTTTTAGCTCACCAAAGGTCATTGGATCTGTAGACTTTCAAGGGTATTGCATACATGAGAAGCATGGCAAAAATAGACTGATTTGGTAACCTATTAGTAATAGGAGCCACACCTTTTTCTGCCTATTTCCTCATGAAAGGTGGTCTTATTTCATGGACTCAGAATTTATTCCTTCTATTACATCTCATTCCTAAAGTGCATCTCACAGTAAAACAAAACAGAATCAAATGTCATTCGTATTATGTCTAGTTAGGCCAAGACAACCAAGTATCTGTCTGTTAATGAAGCTGATCATTCCCCTTTTGTGGGCCTTCCTTCTACATTCGTCCTTACTAACTAAGCATCAAGGTAAAGTTGTATATCTCAACCCCAAGGCACTCAGTTTCTCTGTGTGGAGGCTAGTTTGTTTTCTAAGTTCTAAACAAGCTAACAGAAAATAAACATACAAAAGGAAAATCCTACCTGTAAAAATGGAAAAATGTTTCTTAGGATGTAATAAATGGCCTAAAATTACTAAACTGTCTAGTTTCATGAATCTTGGATTGCTTCAACAATTTGAGTGTAATATCCATCAAAGTACGTGTCTACTTTATGCATGCAGAAAATTACTTTTCCTAACACAGCAGTAAATCCGTTCAAGAAAACCTTTCTAAATGGTATCTTCTATTTAGGAACTCCAAAAAGACATTTCTCCTTCTTGAAATTTGAATTTCATATTGGAAGAATTAACTTTATCTTCAGCATGAACAAGATGAATTAGCTGACACAGTGGACATTTTTTTTCTGGTTCCTAAGGCCTCACAGAAAACAATTTTATAGTCACAGACCTTGATATAGGTCACTTTACACAGCTTTTCATAATGAAGGGATATCCCTAAAGGCTACTCTGTCATGCCAAGGTGGTCTCAAATTTCTCTTTCACAGTCCATTCTGCTCCCAGTTTTCTACCTAAATTATCAAGATGAAAAACAATGCCTGTCTACGTGCATCTAATATGTAGGATACAAGATAGATATTCTCCTACAAAGTCCATTCATCTCCCAGATTTCTACACAAACTACCAAAATGAAGGAAATATCGCCAACTTATGTTAGGCATGAATAGACAGGTAACATTTTATAACATAGGAACCTATGTTATCAGGAAAACAAATCAACTGTTTGTCTTTTATGCAAAGGATAGGAGGCCTACTGAATACTTTTTTTTTGTTAAACACCTTTATTGAATTTGTGACAAACCAAAAAGCTATCAGCCCAGCTAGCTGGAATTTTGTAAATAATTATATTGAAAATATTAATATGGTTGATATAGAAATGTGACACTGCCAGCCCAGCTATTACTATTGTGACTATTGTGTGTGGCCAATGCTGTGCATTGCTTGCCATGTATGTGTGCCTTAATCCATGACATGGACAGTGTCTGTGATGTGCACACCTCCTATATGCATGTACAGTGACATATATAACTGTACCTGGGGTATCTGGCCCATGTTATGTACACAGATTATCATCAGATATGCCAGTCCTGGCCTCATGTGGAGGGAACTGATAACAGACAGCAGGTTTACCCTGCACCTACATTTATAGCATGATACCAGCATTCCCTGGTGTCAATGGCATCTGTCCATACAGGGCATGTTTGCTATTTCACATCTGTTACCCTGTACGATGGACATTGTGATATATACTAGGGCCACCATATAAGACATCTGCACCACATTGAGCCCAGCTGTTACACACTCATAACCACCTCCACACAGGATACGAGTTACAAACAGACACACACACAACTGTCATGTCTGGGATTAGAACTATACCTAACTAGTTTATTGCACTACGCAGTTATAGGATGTGCCACGGAGATTACTGGTGTACTCCTTCCCCAAAGGTGTATTTCACAATGAATGACATCAGCAGGATTGCCAAAGTAGGGTATTGAAATTGTAGTAAGTGTGGCTAGGCTAAAATGCATTGCTCCCTACACAGACATTAAAACACACACAAAACATCCACAACTGACATGTGTGGGTATAGAACCCCTAACAGAGTTCTATACCACACTACAGCATGAAGCTGTTATAGGATGCACCATGGGGATTATTGGAGTACTCTTTCCCCAAAAGTGTATTTCACAATGAATGACATCAGCAGGATTGCCAAAATAGGGCATTTGAATTGTAGTGAGTGTGGCTAGGCTAAAATGCGTTGCTCCCTACACAGACAGAGACACACAAACACTTACCATGTCTGAGATTGGAACTCCTATCTAACTCTAGTTTATCACACTACAGCAGTATGCAGTTACTGGACATGCCACAGAGATTACTGGGCTACACCTTTCTGAAAGGTATATTTCACAGTGTATGACATCAGCAGCCTTGACAAAGTAGGGCAACTGAATTGTAGTGAATGTGACTAGCCTAACACACACACACACACACACACACACACACACACACACACACACACACACACGTACACACACACACACACACACACACACACACACACACACACACACACACACACACACACACACACACACACACACACACACACACACACACACACACACACACACACACACACACACACACTTGCTATTTATGGGATTAGAACACCTACCTAACTAGTTTATTATACTAAAGCAGTATGCAGTTATAGGACGCACCATGGAGATTACTGGACTGCAGCTTTCCAAAAGGTGTATTTCACAGTGTATGACATCAGCAGCCTTGACAAAGTAGGGCATTTGAATTGTAGTGAGTTTGACTAGCCTAAAAAGCATTGCTCTCTACATAGACGGTGACACACACAAACACACACAGTTGCCATGTCAGGGATCAGAACTCCTACTGAACTAGTTTATTACACTACAGCAGTATGCAGGTATATGACGTGCCACAGAGATTACTGGGGTACAGCTTTCCAAAAGGTGTATTTCACAGTGTATGACATTAGTAGCCTTGACAAAGTAGGGTATTTGAATTGTAGTGAGTGTGACTAGCCTAAAAAGCATTGCTCTCTACACAGACACACACACACACACACACACACACACACACACACACACACACACACACACACACACAGTTGCCATGCCTGGGATTAGTACTCCTACCTAACTAGTTTACCACACTACAGCAGTTATAGGAAGCACCACAGAGATTACTGGCCTTTACGTCTCACACGGGTATATTTCAAAGGTGATGACCTCAGCACGCTTGTCATAGTATGGCTATGGGGAGGACAGTATGTGTGCATGGGCCATAACCCATTCATCTATAGGTTGACATACCACATTCAGGCACACGCAGGGTTATATTCCACAGGTACATGTATACAGCTGCTAGATGACTACTTCCTTGTACAGTCATGTTGCACAGCTAGCACTTGCACCACATAGTCCATCATGCTGACAGATACCAGTGACTAAGGTCTACAGTGAGTAACATCCAAACCTCATGTGGTTGCAGCCATTTGGCTGTGTGCTGGGTGGGACAGGCCTCATAATGGATGGCCCCTTGTGACAGTCACTGTATTCCACACATCTGTGTATGTCTACTTTTGGCTTATTCTAGTGTGTTGTACTTGGATATATGCCTGTATTTCTACCCAGTGTGTGCAAAGCATGAGTGCTGCATACTGAGGGGTGTCTGCACTAACATCTGCAAATGCCAGATATGTCTGGTCTACTGTTGTTTGCAGACATGGTCTTCATTTGTTTAAGTGTGTGAGCATGCCCAGTATGATCTTTTGGTATGTTGTTGACTGACATTGCCCTCATTTCTCTAAGTGTGTGAGCATGCCCAGTATGCCTTTCTGTACTGAATGTGTGGATTGATTCCAGGTAGTTTGTACTGCAGTGCAGACCTTTGTGTTGTACACCTACAGGTAGAATACTGTTTCTGCAGGGTTTCAGTCAATCATTTGGCAATATGGGGACAAACTGAGCAGGGGAGAGTGTGTAATGTAGGTGACTGTGTCTGTGCTGCTTCAGTTGCATGGTACTGCTGTTAGCGCTGCATGGTACTGCTGTTAGCAGAGATATTCAGACATGTGTACTGTTATACACAGTGATGTTTTCTGTCCTCATGTACTGTCAGGTGAACATTCTTGCTCACAGTGATGACCTGGGGGACAAGGGTGACTGCAGCTGTGTCCAGTATTGTGGGCAAACACCTACATATTCATGGAAAGGTACGCCATTCTGGAGAGGGAGCTGCAAATACTTGGTGCTGGGTTTGTGTATCCAGTTCAGCACCTTGGTACAGTGCTGGCAGAGGATCCCATACTTGTCCGCCCATCAACATGGCAGTATGGCCTTACCTTGTTGTGGCAATGCCTCACAGCTGTACAGATTTGCATGTTAGCCAGAGGTAGGGGCCATGGCCCAGGACATTTGCCCTATTGTGGTGTATGGGTAGGTGTGTAGCTACCCATTTATGTGCTTGCAGCCAGGGATAGTGTGCACACACCTTGGTGTTGGACCCTGCACATTCCATGTTGCCCATGCTCCCACACCCCCTCTGTTATTCTAGCCTCTTCCATACATTATGCATACATTCTCTGATACTTTCGCTAAGGGTATCACCACATCACAGGTGTGTGTTAGTGTTGGTCCACAGTTCATGCAGCGGGACATGGTGGACATGTTACTGTGGTTTGTCCACATGGCCTTGCATATGGCTTAAATGGAGTGTGTTATGTTGTTATTTGGGTGTCCATGACATAACATGCATTGGCAGTATGTGTGAGACACAGGCCTTTGGCAGGCACCTGTGGAGCATTAGGTGTTGATGCAGGCCAGATGTGGCAGGCCATTACATTCTGCCAGTCCTACAGTCTCGGACCGCCATACAATATATTACCCTGGGGTGACAGGGTAGATGTGATAGTTGTTCATGCCAATACCTTCTATCAGTCTTGATCAGGTGGTGTGGATGCTGGCAGGGTGCTACCAAGAGCTAAAGACACACCTGCATAGGACATCTGCACTCCATGCTGCAGTATTCCACTACTGCCATATACAGGTGGGGGGGGTCGTACTTTACCCATTCCCCACAGCAGGGATATCACCAGAGAGGTGCCTGTGGGTGGTGTTTGCATGGCTGGGTGCATGTGTGCTATGGACATTACTTGCATCTGACACAGATATGCATTGGGCATTACAGTTATGCTGGCATGTGCGGGTACATCAGCTGATTCCCAATACATCAGTCCTACCTTTTTTGTGACCTGCAGGTGTTCAGGCAGACATCACTGGTATCCCCTACTACAGGCCCTGTTACTGTGATGCATACCTATATGTACAAATCCAAGGGTGTCACCATTTCACAGTGGCACAATATATAATGTATGTTTGGGGAACTTTCCCCTGTGTACTGCTTGTATATCTAGCCCAACAGCCATGCCATGCCAGTCTTTCAGATGGTGACACATATTACTACCATACCTTTACAATGGCTTACTGCTAGCATGTGTTCTACTGGTGGGGATTGTCTTTGGCACAGCAGTCGTGAGGGCTTGTCCTTGTTATCAGTAGTGGGCAATGGCCACCAGGTCTTACCTCAACATGCATACATACTGACCACTCTCACACATTTTGAAACACATACCATCCTAACACACACAGGCCTGCATATTTTGCAAATGCTACAACCTATCCTGCTACCTTGGCCACCTCTGGCCATCTGTGCTCCACTCATATTCTACCTACTCATACATGTTACTACATTTCTACACAGGATTGGAGGGGCACACCTGAGTGTCATTACATTTCTACACTGGAGTGGGGGAAGGGGCAGACCTGTCTGTTTCCACATGTCTTCATAGGTGTGGGGGGGCACACATGACTTTTACTACATTGCTACATAGGATTGTGATGGGACACACTTGACTGTTTTTACATTTCTACACAGGATTGAGGGGCACACCTGAATGTTACTACATTTTTACACAGGATTTGGGGGGGGGGCACACCTGACTGTTTCTACATGTCTATATGAGAGTGGGGGGCACATCTGACTGTTACTACATTTCTACATAGGGTTGTGGGGGGACACACCTGACTGTTTTTACATTTCTACACAGGATTGGGGGGGGCACACCTGACTCTTACTACATTTCTACACAGGATTGGGAGGCATACCTGACTGTTTCTATATTTCTACACATGATTGGAGGGGCACACCTTACTGTTTCTACATATCTACATAGGATGAGGGGGGGCACCTGGCACATGCACACATTTGCTATGACTGTACTGGTATGTCAGGTATTCCATTTCATTCTGTATTCTAACCTAACATACTGACTAGAGGCATATCAGTGTACTACAGGTCCTAGCTTTGGTTGCCCTACATATTAGTGTCTTCCTACCCTTCAAAACTAATATCCCACTGCCTGACCTGCTGTAGTGTGTCTGTGCAGGCCGGGGGGGGGTTACCCATAGGCATCATTCAGAGGCCATAGCACAGGTTCTGTCTGGGTTTGTCTACACCTGTCCTGCTGGCTGTGACTGTTGTTGGGTATGTGAACCTCCCCGACAGGCATGTGTGAGTCATATGGACACACATGTCACCCAGCACATTTCCTGCAGTGGGGTTTGTCAACCTGTGTAGTACTAGCTACTTTGGTGACTCCAGTATGTGTTACAGATGCCATGGTGCCACTATGGGTGTCTACTATCTGCTGCCATAACATTCAGCCACCCAATTCCCTTGCATGCTCACATCCATACCATAGATACAGGTAATGACACATTCTACTCCATTTGGCAATTGGTAGGTTGATTGACTTACCTTGTGGGTGTGCCAGGATTGAGGATGGTGCTGAAGGGCTGCCTATGTTGGATGCACATAGTACACACCCTATACATGGCTGAGCACAGGTAGTGTCATGTTTGGCATCCCTTTTACTGTATGTGTGAGTCAGAGAGAGGTGTTATTCCCTGGGTCCCTACTGTGTCAGTGTATGTGCTATGCATTGTCTGTTTGCCATGGCCTGGGCATACTGGGCACACCTTCATCTGCCTACTGGGGCAGGCTCAGGTTGTTCCTCCTCCGAGTCACTCTGTGCCTGTGCAGGCCTTGGCATTGGTGGGGGGCTGTGTGGCCCTGCCCCATGCTGTTTCTGATGCAGCTGTTTTCGCAGGATCATATTGTATAGCATGGCACATACCATAACAATTTGAGTACATGTAGCTGATGAGTACTGCAAGGCTCCACTGGATGTGTCCAGACACCGAAACCGTCACTTGAGCATCCCAAACACATGCTCTATTATAAGTCTGGTCTGGCCGTGTGCCTCATTATGGCATTCTTGTTCAGGTGTGTGTGCATTTCTGATGGGTGTCATCAGCCACGGCTCCAGTGTGTAACCAGCATCCCCCACTAGGTGACCATAGGGGATGCCCCCATTGCCAAATCTCTGGTACAGCTGCATCAGGTGCCAAATGTGGGAATCGTGATAGCTTCTAGGGCAACCAGCACACACATTCATTATAATGCCCGGGCATTGCACACAACCTGGCAGTTGATGGAGGGGAGGTCCCTGCGGTTGATGTAGGCCCTACCCTGATCACCGTGTGGTGCTTTGATGCATATGTGCATGCAGTCTATAGCACCCACTACCTCAGGGTATTCTGCTGTTTGGTGGAAGAGACGCATATTGCTGGCCAACACCTCGCAGGTGTTGAGGAAATATACATGCTCACTGGCATGTGCTGACATGGCATCCAGGAACTGGTGGAATACTCTGAATGCTGATGCCTGTGAGATCCCCATGATATCCCCAGTTGAGCTTTGGGAGGTACCTGTGACTAGTATTCCTAGGCCTACACATACCTTGGTATCCACTGGGATGGGTTCCCTTCGGTCAGTTTGGTGTGTCAGGTGTGGCCGGCACAGCTCAACAATTTGCTGTAGGAGGTCCATGTCCACCCTATAGTGCTCCACTATCTCCAGCTTATAGGTTCATAGGTTCATACTAGGCTATCTGCCCTAGGGCATTTATAAGACTAGCCAGAGTGTGTTTGGCTTTCGCCACCCATTTTAAATTAATTTTGCTATGCCCTTTTTCGAGGTTAGTATACTGTGCCTCTGTCTAACAGTGACACAGAAGTGATACCTGGGGTAAACCTACGATCTCCCATCCACTCATCAAGATTCCTCTTGAAGAGAGTCAATGAGGGACTCTGCCTAACCTGGACTGGGATTTTATTCCAGAGTGAAGGGAGCCTCTGGGTTATGAATCTGTCCCTCCAGCATGTCCTATTTATTTCAGTGCTGAGGTTCAAGTCTCTCGAGCACGTAGCTCAATGGGATTTGGATTTTCTGAGGTGCAGCATGTCCATTACTTTCAGGTTGGACATGGCTTTATACGTCAGGCACAGATTGCCTCTAAGCAGGCGGTATGCCACTGAGTAGAGCTGGAGTTTCTTTAACCGGGCAGCATATGGCAACTGTTTGAGCCCTTTGATCCACTTGGTGAGGTACTTTTGGGGTCTTTCCAGTTGCTGCAGGTGTCTGGTAAGGTACATCCCAAAAGGGGCATTGTACTCAATTATGGGCCTGATGAGGGATGAGTAAAGAGGCATGATGACCTTCCCTGATCTAGATGTGAATCCCTTCACGATTAGGTGGGCTATATAAAATGTTTTTCTAACCACTTTGGCCACATGGTTGTCAACTGAGAGATTGCTATCAACTTGGGTCCCCAGGTCCCTAATTACTTCTTCCATACTTAATGGATTACCACCTATGTGGTCATTTGTGGGCACTTTGTTTTTGCCAAACGGGATGACTATACACTTTTTGGCATTTAGCTTGAGGCCATGGCTCTGGCACCAGTTGTCTGTTTCTTTGAGGCCCTTTTGGAGGATGCTTGTGTCGGCTGGAGAGTCGATTATGGCGCCCAGTTTGCAGTCATCTGTGAACTTGGTCAGCCACAGTCCTTCCGTGTTGGCCTGTACCTCCGAGAAATATATACCGAACAAGAGAGGTCCCAGGACTGAGCCTTGTGGGATGCCACTTGTAACTGGTTTGGAGTCGGACATGGCTCCAGCAATTCTAACCATGTGGGTTCTGTCCTTGAGCCAGTTTGCAACCCATCTAGTGACATAGGGGTTTATATTTAAGCTGGTGAGCTTATCTATAATGCCTGAGTGGGGTATTGTATCAAGGCTTTTGAGGTCCAGGTAGGCTGTGTGGACCACCTTCCCCTCGTCAATGGCCTTGGTGACTGTTTCAAAGAAAATCGACCAGGTTTAAGAGGCAGGATCTGCCCTTAACAAAGCCAAACTGGGTAGGATCCAGTGTCTGTAGGTCCCCAATATTTTTATTTATGAGGTCCATGATGATCCTTTCCATAGCTTTGCAGAACAAGCTAGTCAGGCTTATGGGGCGATAGTTTCCAGGATCCGTTGAAGCACCACCTTTGTGGAGAGGTACCACTGTTGCTGTACGCCACTCTTTGGGTACATATCCTGTAGTAAGGCTGAGATTGAACAGTAGTTTTATGTTTGGGTTTAGCTCTTCTTGGAGTTCATGTAGGACGCAGCCCGGGACACAGTCTGGTCCCATTGATGCTGTGTTTTTTGCTTTGGAGAGGGCGGCTCTTATCTGAGCATCTGAGATGTCAGGGGGGCAGCACTCTGCTGGGATAGATATTTGCCCTTTTGGTGGGGAGGGGGGGGAGAAGTTAAGTTTGCACTGAACCTGTCAGCTAGGATGTTGGCAATGTCTGTGGGTTCGGTGTATATTTTGTCATTTTGGACTAATTCTGAGCATATCTGGGAATTCCCATCCAGGTTCCTAACATAACTAAAGAAAGCCTTGTGATTATCCTTAGTGTCCTGTGCAATTTTTCTCTCTAAGCTGGCCTTAGACGATTTTATGAGTGCCCATAGTTTTTTGCTAATACTGATCAGATATGTCTTCCCTTTTTTGGATTTTGCTCTATCATATAGTAGCTTCCTCCTTCTATTGTATAGTTTGTTTATGGCTGGGGTCCACCAGACAGGACGTCTGCCTTTGGAGGATTGGGTCTTGGTTTTATTTGGGATTGCATGATCCATGCATTCCTGAAGGTGTTCATAGAATGCGTTTATAAAGGATTCTGTGGTCTGGGCCGTATTTTCCACAGGCCAAGAGCTTTGAAGGATTCCATCTCAGTTTTGAGGAGTGTGAAATTTGCTTTAGAGAAGTTTTTCACTGTGGTTTTCTGGGCAGGGGGTGGGGTCGGGATGTGAATATCCAGTGAGATTAGTTTATGGTCTGATCTTATCAGTGAGGGATACACTTCTGGTCTGGAGCATAGAGTCCCCATGTTGGTGATGATCAGGTCCAGTATGTTTTCCCCTCTTGTGGGAGTGGTAACAAGTTGTTCCATAGCATTTGAGTTTATAAATTCTAGGAATCTTTGGGCTAGGGTGATGGAGCTAGAGTAATGCTCCCAGTCTATGTTTGGGTAGTTGAAGTTGCCCAATATAATGGTGTTTGGAGAGACCTTCATATTTTCCAGTGTTCTCAGGAAGGCCGAGTGGGGTTCCTGGGTTTGGGAGGGTGGTCTGTAGCAGGCTATAAACTGGAAGGCAGTTTTACCCACTGTTAGTTGCACATGGATAGTCTCTGATGCTTCGTGCTGTGCCACCAACCTGGAGGTGTGGGTATCTTTGATGAATATTGATACTCCCCCTCCTTTTGTGGTTCAGTCCAAGTTTTGGGGCCGAAAAGCATGGTATGAGGTATAACCTGGTAGTGCTGGGATGCTCTCGGAAGCCTTGAACCAGGTTTCTGTTACTGCACAGACATCGATGTTCTCCATGCTAAGGAGAGTTTCAAGTGCCTGCATCTTGAGGTTTAGACTTCTGGCATTGAGTAGCATTACTCTTAGTTTCTTATCCCTTGTGATACCTATGGAAGTGGGTTTGTCTTTTGAGCCTTGCCTAAAAAAGGCACTATGGGGGTAGCAAGAGCCTTTGCCAATATCCAAAAGCCCAGGGGTGACAGGTGCAAGCTGTCCCTAGCGAAGCATCATGGCTTGTTGAGCATGTCATCTCAGGCAGACAGGCATTGGATCCCCTTTGAATGACACTAATACTTAAGCCAATTGTTGAAATTGATCATCTTGTCTTCATATTGTGGCATCATTCTTGGTGAGGGTAAGATGCTACTCAAGTTCAGGGTCATACCGGCCTGGGCTACATGCTCATAGAGCCCCTCTATATCTCTTTTCATGTAGCCCAGGGAGGTATGTCTCAGGTCATTTACACCAACATGGACAATGACTGAGTCATATTTGTCCTTGCCTTGGAGTGAGCTGAGTGCTTGTGTTATGTGGTGGATCCCAGCGCCTGACAGGCAGCTCACCATGACCTTCTCCTTGTTCAGCCTGGTGAGCGGGACATCAGTGTGCCTGACGATAGAGTTACCTATTACAAGTGTATCAGGTGTGTTGTTTAGCCTTAAGGGCTGTGACTGTTCGGCACACTGGCTTTATGAGCTATGTATTGCACGTGTTTTGTGTTGGGGTAGTTGCTTGGGTGTCTGCTTTGGGGGTCTCTGCTGCTTAGGCAGATTTTTATACCTCCGGTATGTTTTTGTGTGTTTATGTGTTGGGTTTGCTGTCATGGTAGGTCTATGTGAGACTGGAATTGTAGTGACTGTGGTTTTCTTCTCCTCCTGACTGGTTATGCCAGTACTGAGTTGGGAGAGCTTAGCCTCTACTTTGGCTATATGGTTGCATCTCTCACATGTGTTGGAATTTGTTGGGAGGAGGAGAGGGTTGTCTGTGTACATGAGGCAGTTGTAACATTGCCTCAAGATTCCCAGATTCACCAGCTGGACCAGAGAGGAGATTGACAACTGACCTTTGGACATGCTAGAATAGTATTGAGAATTCCTTTATAATTGAAAAAGGGCCAATGGGGAACAAGGTACTCAAGGGAGTTTGTGAGGGTGTAGTGCTTTTAATTTTTTAGTGCTGACTTATATAATTGCTTTAGTGAGCAAGTGCCAGGTAACTTAAATGCAATGTGTTACATGTAACTTAAATGCAAAAATGACAAACAGTAACTTTCTTTCAAGTGAAACAAGGAAATAAGTACAGTAAGCAATGCAGATATCACTAGGGATCCACAGAAGCGCTGAAAAGCTGCGTTTTAGGTGGAATTAGCATTTCAGGGAAATAACAAGCAAACAACAACAAGCATACAAACAAAGCTAGATTCAGCAGGCCTGGATCTAGTCTATGCTACAGCAAACAAGGTGTACCAATTTCAGTAAGAAGCAGTTCAAATATGCAGGCACTATAAGCCTTTAACCAGAAATTCCCAGCTCAGAAGGGCAGAGTCCAGCCTCTCCTCTCACAAGAGTGCAGACCACTGACCCTCTTAATGTAAAATAACTGGCCTGAAGCCCAAATGCTTAAACCAGAATTAATACACTTTTAGAATAACAGACACTGAGCCCTCAATCAGCAGTTCCCAACTTAGAAGGATGTAAGCTACCTGTTTTGCCACTACAGTGCAGACCACAAACCTTCTTAATGTAAAACAACTGGTCTGAAGCCCAAGTGCTTAAACTAAAAGGCTTAGAATGAGTTACACCAAGCAGTAATAAATACAATTTAGTACTTTTAAGATGACGCAAAAGCAAGATAAAGTAGGAAGAAACACAAATACAGTAAAAGCAGATAAAATGTATTTATTTATTTATTTATTTATTTTGAGTGAGCAAATGAGATGGGCCCAGGAGGAGTATCCAAGTGCAAATTTACAAGAGGGGCAGGCAGTTTCAAAGCCACCAAGATTAACACCAAAACAAAAACAGGGTGGGTGGGGACCTACTGAAAAAACAGAGTCACAACTTCCAGCTAGATATTGCTCAATGCAACACAAACTAATTTAAATTATGTATTATTTGAAAAAAGTGCAGATAAAAATTTACTTAACTTCACTTATGCATTCAGTTGATTGCATGCAGGTCTTAGATGGCAAAAGCTCACAGTTTAAACAGAAAATAATTCACTGTACCCCTTGTATAAGACAGAAACTGAATAGCAATTAAGTAAACTACCCCCACTTATCACTGGCTATGCAAGTTTTTTAACAAGCCTTAACTGAAAAAACAGAGTCACAACTTCCAGCTAGATATTGCTCAATGCAACACAAACTAATTTAAATTATGTATTATTTGAAAAAAGTGCAGATAAAAATTTACTTAACTTCACTTATGCGTTCAGTTGATTGCATGCAGGTCTTAGATGGCAAAAGCTCACAGTTTAAACAGAAAATAATTCACTGTACCACTTGTATAAGACAGAAACTGAATAACAATGAAGTAAACTACCCCCACTTATCA
The DNA here is from genome assembly GCF_019279795.1 of Protopterus annectens. Lineage (NCBI taxonomy): Eukaryota > Metazoa > Chordata > Ceratodontiformes > Protopteridae > Protopterus > Protopterus annectens. Next base: position 1,910,072,473 of record NC_056741.1, on the reverse strand, counting down.
CTGGCTATGCAGGTTTTTTAACAAGCCTTAACTGAAAAAACAGAGTCACAACTTCCAGCTAGATATTGCTCAATGCAACACAAACAAATTAATTTCAATCATGTATTATTTGAAAAAAGTGCAGATAAAAATTTACTTAACTTCACTTATGCGTTCAGTTGATTGCATGCAGGTCTTAGCTGGCCAAAGCTCACAGTTTAAACAGAAAATAATTCACTGTACCACTTGTATAAGACAGAAACTGAATAACAATGAAGTAAACTACCCCCACTTATTACTGGCTATGCAGGTTTTTTAACAAGCCTTAACTGAAAAAACAGAGTCACAACTTCCAGCTAGATATTGCTCAATGCAACACAAACAAATTAATTTAAATTGTGTATTATTTGAAAAAAGTGGAGAAAAATTTACTTAACTTCACTTATGCGTTCAGTTGATTGCATGCAGGTCTTAGCTGGTCAAAGCTCACAGTTTAAACAGAAAATAATTCACTGTACCACTTGTATAAGACAGAAACTGAATAACAATGAAGTAAACTACCCCCACTTATAACTGGCTATGCAGTTTTTTAATAAGCCTTAACTGAAAAAACAGAGTCACAACTTCCAGCTAGATATTGCTCAATGCAACACAAACAAATTAATTTAAATTGTGTATTATTTGAAAAAAGTGCAGATAAAAATTTACTTAACCTCACTTATGCATTCAGTTGATTGCATGCAGGTCTTAGCTAGCCAAATGTAGCCCCTGGTAGGTTACCCTGGGTCTGTATACCCTTCTCTGTCTCCTCACTGTGGGTTGATCATCAGCATTCACATCCTCACCACCCTCAGCCTCTTGCATATGTTGTTCTATGCTGCCTGCTGCAGCCCTTCTCATGTTGTAGTTTTGTTTGTTAAAAGTTCCCTGCTTGTATACACCAGTGGTGTACAGTATTGGAAAAAACAGAGGGGAAGGTGTTTGCATAGTTTATCGTAGTGTTCTGGGCTGGGCTGGGCTGGTCTGCTCCTGTGTAATTGGCTAATTCTGATACATTTCACCTGCCAGCTATGCTAGTTCTCCTTAATTACCTTCCTACTGCTGTTTTCCCTTCCCATTGCCTTCCTGTTTAAGCCTGGGGGTGCGCCGCACAAGCAGAGTGCTCAAATGTGCACAGTGCTGATATTTCCTGGTTTAACTTTTTTTTTCTTCCTTTAAAACCCGGTGCGCGGTGCACACACACGCTTAGGCAATGTAAAGAGTGCTAGGCAGATTCAGACACATCCCCTTGCTTAGCTGTGCTAAGCTAGGAGCAAACCCAAGCCACAGGGCTGCAATCTGCTTACAGTATGCCTGACACATACACCTATGATGCCGTCTATCTCCTAGGCTTGCACCAAGCTATTTCTACTCTTACACTGTTGGGACCTGACTAGCATGCTAGGGAAAACTGGGATTCAATGTCATTCCCCTCATTTACATAGGATTGCCTGTTAATGCATGGTTACATGTCTCACACTGAGCCTTCCCCCTTAGCAACCACTACTCAGTGGCCATGTTGTTATCTGCCTGCCATTGACTTTCATGGCAGAATAGTGATTTTACTTAGGATGCTTATTTTAGGTTTCTTTTATTATATTCCCCCCGATCCCATTTGCACGCCACTGCCCTATGCTTAAACAGCCAAGATAGGCTAAAAAAAATAAAAGTTGATTTTTTTTTTTATTTTTTTATGCTGGTTGCAATGCCACTGGCCTTATACTTGGCCATTGGCATGCTTCCTGACTGATATGCAGCCTTTATTTGGAGCTGTTACAACTCCGTTTTGGATTTTGCAGAAATGTACTCAATTACTACCAGAGTACATTTCTTCAGATTGCACTAGTCCTGTATGGCCAGTTTCAAGCTTCCTGGATTGAAAATTCACCTCATTTGCATGGATTTCTCATGCAAATGGGGTGAGTTGCATACAGGGGCTTAGTCCGTGCGGGACTAGTGCAGGACCGCTCGTGCACGCCCCTGCAGGCTGTTCCTGGATCGCACGGCAAACATATTGCCTGCTAGAGCTCCTGCACTAATCCTGCATACCGTGCAAGGCATACAGAATCTGGGGGAATGTCTAAAGCTAGAGGTTTTCCTGTTGTCTGGAAACAGAAATAATTTCTAGGTTTCAAATGTAAAAGTGTTAATTGTTTTACAACTTCCAGTTCTAGGCAAACTTCTGAGAAATAAGTATTTTTCACAGAGAAATGTTAAATTCTGTTGGTATCTTTTAGTGATGTCATCCAGCTGACCCAGCAGTAATGTTTTGAGATTAATTTAAGAGCTATCTCTCAGAGAAAGTCTGGGGATTTTGTATCTTGTCTTGGATCTGAAAACATCCTCTCACCAGCACTTCTGCCTTGCTAATGATAAGTACTAGATTACAATAATCCATCTTAGAGATAGATACTGTAGGAATATAATAAGATTAGTTTAGATGTTTTCTGTATTTATGTGAGACTGTCCTGCAATGTTGTTTTAAAATATTTCCTGTGATTCTGAACTCTATTGTCACTGTGTTGAGTTATTGAATATAGTCTTGTGCTTTTATTATGTATTATTAAATATATTTAAAACTTTTAATTGTGGCTGGTTTATTTAGAGATATTTAAGTTCTTAAGTTGCATATGTATTTGGTGACACTGTATAGGCCACTCCAATAGCCTTGGTGTTGGTCACACTTACCATTTGGATAATAATAACATTACACAGTAGAATTGGTCACCCTTTGGTAAGGGCCTTATAGTAGCGGATATGTAAGGGTAGTTGGTGGCAGTGAAAACTACCTTATAGTCTGGGCAGAAGGGGGCATAGCTAGTGAACCTGTGCCAGCCTTCCACAGGAGTTCTGTGTGTTTGTATATAGATCAAATCTCAAAGTGTGTGTGTGTGTGTGTGTGTGTGTGTGTGTGTGTGTGTGTGTGTGTGTGTGTGTGTGTGTGTGTGTGTGTGTGTGTGTGTGTGAATCAGCTACTTGGGCAGGGACATGAAGCACTGGTTGGACAGAGAAGGTAATGGAGGTTTGGCTTGACCACTCGGCTGAGATCTTTACCCTATAGCTGTGCCAGTGGGGAGTCTTATTGGGGATCTGGAGAGAGGGAGGGAGAAACCAGCCCCAGACTGACTATGATCTTTGTGTGCTGTTAAGGAAAATTGTACTTTACTGTGTGTGCACTTGTCATCCTCCCAATCTGCACGTCCCTCACTGGTGCTGGTGGTGAGAATTGAGGCTCCTTAATTACTGGGCCAGTGCAGGGGCATCACATATTAATTGTTTGGCAGTGGTGGGATGTCCACATCATATATTAATTGGCTGATAGTGGTAAGATAGCCACATCACATATTAATTGGTTTGTAGTGGTGTGGATATTGAATTCCTGTAGCCTGTGTACAGTGATCATTGAAGACATTTTTGTACCCTAAATCAGCCATGCATTGAACATTCAGAGTTCATATTTCAGTTATTTTAGTTTTTTTTGTTAGCTTAGTTTGTCAGGGAGAGCAGGCAAGCATATCAACAGAGGAGTATGGCAAGCTGACAAAGAGCCAGTTGGCTGACATGTGCCAGGCTAAAGGACTGGTGCATCCCAACCTGACTAAAACAGACATGATTGTAGCTTTAGTCACAATGGCATCACAGAATAGCAACCATGAGAACAATCAGACTGGCCATGGAGATGTACTACTGTCAGAAAATTGACATCTCAACCTTTCCACGGAGGACTTAAAAATTTGTCTGGAGTTAGAGACTTGAGTTGGAGGCCAAGCATTTGGAAATAGAAGCAGCAGAGAGACTGAGACATCTGGAAACTGAGGAGAAGGAGAGGCAGAGGCAACATGAAAAGGAGATGCTGATTCTTCTCCAGAGTCATGGAGGTAATGGGGATGGGAGTAACCAAACCCCAGAAGCAACAAAAGTCAGTAAATTTCTTCCACAATTTACAGAGGGGGATAATTTGTATAGTTCCATTCATATGTTTTAGAGGATATGCAAACAGTATAATGTTGACCAAGGGCTCTGGGTGTGGTTTCTGACCCCCTTACTCCATGCTAAAGCTGTAACCGTTCATTCCAAAGTATCTGATGCTGACTGTTTAAATTATAATGTTGTAAAGAACTGTTTGCTATAATTTAAGTTAACACCTGAAGCTTATAGGAAAAACTTTTGTGAGCATAGATGCAAGGCAGATGAAAGTGTGTGTGAATATGTTGCTGAACTAAGCACTTATTTTCATCAGTGGGTGAGTGGATGTCAGGTCACCACTTTTGAAGGGCTGGCAGACCTTTTGGTGAGGGAAAAGCCCTTAGCACTTTGCCTGAGGACAAGAGAATCTGGTTAGCTGATAGACAATACACTACTGTAGATGAGTTGGGGAAGAAGGGCATCACTGCACAGGAAAGGAACACCCAGTGTTGCTCATGGGTCTAAGGGAACCCATAGTGGGCAGCCCAGACTGCTCCAACAGAGACCATCAGTAGCAGAGAAAGCCACTAGACCAGGTACATTTCCAGGACCTAGGTTTAAATGTTTTAAATGCAACCAGTGGGGCCATGTAGCATATAGATGTCCACGGAGGCAAGGTGGGGAAGAAAAAGTGGGAGAGCCAGTAAGTGAAAATGACAAAATGCCAACAGTAGATTGTCTTGAGACAACAAAGGTACCAAACTACCACAAGAGGTTATATCCTAAATTAATGAATGGGAAAGAGGCCATGGCTAAGAGAGACACAGACTCTGACCTAATCATTGTGAAGCCTGCAATGGTTACAGAGGAGCACTACTTGCTTGGGCAGTCTATTCCAGTCAGAGTTTAGGAGGGATCCCATTCCAAATACCTTTGGCTAGGGTTCACCTTGACTGGGGAGGGTGGAAAATGAAGCAAGCAAGTAGGTGTGTTTTGAGGATATCCCTGCAGATGTCCTGATAGGGAATGATTTTGATAATGCAGTACCATGTGTTCATGCAGTTGTATGTAGTCAGGCTTGGAGACAAGCATGTAGGTCTAGTAGTCTAGGGGAGACGCAGACAGACCATACGCTTGCAGCCAGGACTGGTGAGGTGGTTACTTCAGGGAGGGAGCTAGTTTGTAGCAGTGAGGCTGAAGGTGAGCCACAGCTGCTTGTGAGTATTGATGTTCCCTTGGACAGAGTGACTGCATGGGCAGAGGTGAGTAGTAGTACCCAGGCTGACATGAGGCACTGTTGTCAGAGAATACCAGACTTCCTGTGGAAGGGGAGCTGGGAAGGGTTACAAAGAGAGAGTTGAGACAGCCTCAGCTGTCAGACCCTACATTACAAGGCCTGAGGGAGGTAGCTAGTGAGGCACTTGATTCTCAAGGGAAGGGGAAATCTGTATACTGGGACAAAGGGTTACTGTATAGAGACTGGACCCCTGAGGGAGGGCTAGAGGGTGAGAGAATACAGGAGTTGGTAGTGTCCAGAGCCTACCATCTGGAACTTCTACCCATAGCCCATGATATTCCCTTTGCAGGTCATATGGACATAAAACATACAAAGAGACATATTATGCAGGACTTCTATTGGCCTGGGATTTCCAGAGATGTAACAAGGCACTGCAGGACCTTTGAGCAGTGCCAAAAGTTAGGCAAGGCAGAAGACAAAGTGAAAGTTCCCCTGATGCCTTTGCCTGTGATTGGAGAGCCATTTCAGAGGGTACCTATGGATATTGTGGGGCCTCTGAGTATCCCAGGTTCCACAGGGAAAAAGTATATCCTAGTGGTAGTAGATTATGCTACCAGATACCCTGAGGCAGTGGCTCTGTCCTCAATTGAGGCAGAAAAGGTGGCAAATGCTTTGTTAGAGATTTTCAGCAGGGTAGGTTTTCCAAAAGAAATACTGACTGACAAATGTGTCAATTTTATGTCAGACCTGCTGGCTTGCTTGTGGAAGTACTGTGGGGTAAAGCACCTAAAGACCACCCCCTACCATCCCCAGACTTATGGTCTTGTTGAGAGGTTAAACTCTGCACTCAAGTCCATGCTATGGGCATTTGCAGACCAGTTCAAGAGGGAGTTGGACAAATATGTACCCCATCTGTTGTTTGCTTACAGAGAGGTGCCCCAGGAATCCACAGGGCTTTCACCCTTTGAGTTGTTGTATGGGCATAGGGTGAGGGGACCTCTAGATTTGATTAAAGATGAGTGGGAGGGTGAGTGTGAATCCCACAAGGAGTCTGTTGTAGCATATGTCCTAAATCTCAGAACATGGCTCAGGGAACTCCTGGGCATGGCCCAGGAGAACATGGCAGAAGCTGAACAGCAGAAAAAGGTCTGGTATGACAGGAATGCTCGAGCTAGAGAGTATGCTGTAGGGCAGCAGGTAATGGTTCTCATTCCTGCAGGCAGCTTGAGAGGGACCCTAAAAGGTGGGAAGGAAGGTCAGTGATGTTAACTACATGGTAGAACCACTAGGCAGGAGGCAGGGGCATGATCTGTACCATGATAACATGATGAACCTTTACCATGATAGGGAGGCCCTTGTGCTAAGTATTGGCAATAGGAGACAGGAGGACTCTGAAGGGAATCTATGGCTACAGGGAGCCAGCCAGAAAAATCCCAGATTACTATGGTGGAGCCTAGGGCTGTAAGCATATGATGGGATAGTGCAGCACAGTACTGGAGTCAGCAATGCCAAGGCAGCTGGAATCTCAAGACAGGGAATGAGGTAAGGTATTCTCAGATAGGCTCAACCCTCTTACGCAACGTTTCTCAAGGGTTACTTGAAAAACTTGCTTAAGTTCTCGTGGGGGGAGAAGTGTGATAAACTGAAATGCTGCCAGGCCAACTAGCTGGAATTTTGTAAATAATTATATGTCACTTGAAAATATTAATATGGTTTATATAGAAGTGTGACACTGCCAGCCCAGCTGTATGGAATTTTGTAAATAATCATATGTCATTTGTGAATATTAACATGATCCATAGGCTTGTCTTACAAATGTAAGTGACCTATATGTTATGTGGATATTAAACTACTGGTGCAGGAGTGTGTGGAACTGTATGTTATGTACTGAGCTTCAAGAATGTAACCACAGTGTACCTTACTGGAAAAGAACAGAAATGTATATAAACCATACTAATAGCAGAAGATGGAACAAACAGAGTTAACTTGCAAACCCTCAAGAAAATAAGTTGAAATTGTTTAAGATTCTGTTATCTCTGTTTCAGCTCAGAGCAGACACAATGTCTAAAGCTAGAGGTTTTCCTGTTGTCTGGAAACAGAAATAATTACTAGGTTTCAAATGTAAAAGTGTTAATTGTTTTATGACTTCCAGTTATATGCAAACTTCTGAGAAATAAGTATTTTTCACAGAGAAATGTTAAATTCTGTTGGTATCTTTTAGTGATGTCATCTAGTTGACCCATCAGTAATGTTTTGATATTAATTTAAGAACTATCTCTCAGAGAAAGCCTGGGCATTTTGTATCTTGTCTTGGATCTGAAAACATCTTCTCATCAGCACTTCTGCCTTGCTAATAGTAAGTACTAGATTACAGTAATCTCTCTTAGAGATAGGAATATAGTAACATTAGTTTAGATGTTTTCTGTATTGATGTGAGACTGTCCTGCAATGTTGTTTTAAAATATTTCCTGTGATTCTAAACTCTGTCACTGTGTTGAGTTATTGAGTATTGTTTTGTGCTTTTATTATTTATTATTAAATATATTTAAACATTTTAATTGTGGCTGGTTTGTTTAGAGATATTTAAGCTCTTAGAGTACTTGTGTACTTGGTAACACTGTATAGGCCACTGCAATAGCCTTGGTGCTGGTCACACTTATCATATGGATAATACTAACAGTACACAGTAGAATTGGTCACCCTTTAGTAAGGGCCTTATAGTAGCTGATAAGTAAGGGTGGTTGGTGGCAGTGAAAACAACCATATAGTCTGGGCAGACAGGGGTATAGCTTGTGAACCTGTGCCAGCCTTCCCCAGGAGTGTTTGTGTGCTTGTATATAAATCAAATCTCAAAGTGTGTGTGTGTGTGTGTGTGTGTGTGTGTGTGTGTGTGTGTGTGTGTGTGTGTGTGAGCTACTTGGGCAGGGGCACGAAGCACTGGTTAGACAGAGAATGTGCTGGAGATTTTGGCTTGATGACTTGGCTGAGATCTTAACCCTATAGCTGTGCCAGTGGGGAGTCTTACTGGGGATCTGGAGAGAGAGGGAGAAACCAACCCCAGACTGACTGTGATCTCTGTGTGCTCTTAAGGGAAATTGTACTTTACTGTGTGTGTACTTGTCATCCTCTCAATGTGCATGTCCCTCACTGTTGCTAGTTGCAAGGATTGAGGCTCCTTGATTACTGGGCCAGTGCAGGGGTGTCACAGAATTATTATTTGTGACATAGAGAAATTTACATTTATATAAAAGCAATCAAACTGAATTAACAAGTTCACGTTTACAAATATTATACTTCACATATATTGCTATATATCATATAACCTAAGCAACATAACATAAATTATTCAGTTCCTGCCCTTTGTTTAAACAAGAAACATCTTTATTAAACCAACACTAAATTTACTTGTACACTATTCACTATTATAGTGACACTTCTCAAAGAAAGTAGTACTGTTTTGTAATATGCTTAGTGCAACTGTAAGTCTTCAAGGACAGGCCCCATTACACTTTCACCTAGTTTCACCAAGTTGGAAACATGCATATTGTTGCTTACCGTGTTAACTGTGTTGCAAAGCATGCTACTGTCGGGTCTATATCATATCATCAAGCATCCTATTTAGTGAGCACATTACTTGAACACTAATAAGTGAAAACACTAAATAGTGAATGTTCATTTCAGCAAAACGTTTCACTGAGTTAAAAGCCAGTCAGCCAACCCAGCGAATCACAGAAAAACATCACCAGACAAAACTCATTGTAGTGGGGAGCTATACCCCCACTCCCCAATAACTAAATATACCAACTCGAGATTGCATGACAGTGGGGAAGAGGGCAAATTCCCAATGATGGTAACCAGTTGTTTTCCCAGGGAAAGGTTTCGCTAAAACAAACATTTGCTATTTAGTGTTTTCACTTATTAGTGTTCAACTAACAAGCGTTCACTAAATAGGATGTTTGCTGATATGATATAGACTCACTATTATCACACTGTCTTAAACCTTGTTGAGTGCGAATTAAATGAGATTATCAGTTCAAGTTCAGCTTGCCGATGTTGAACTCCCTGGTCAACCTTGTCCATAGGAAGTCATTGCTGGTTTTGTTTCTAAATAGGTGCTGGCAGTGATTAATTCATTTGTAATAGATTTCCTTTTTCTTCATGTTGATGCAGCTGTGGAGATGATATATATAAGTCAAGGGTTGCAAGGGACAAGATGTTTACATTTAATTTTTTTCTTCAGGTTAATTTCCCAATCAGCTGTCAGCAAGTTGTTCCTTGAAGAGCTGTAATTCAGTGAATTATAGTGGAAGCGTGTTATAATTATAGTAATATTAGTCATAGTAATGGATCTGGGAACATGCTAATCTGCTGAATGCCATTTGGTTGAATACTAATGGCTGAAAATAACGTTCAATGGTTATTGAAGTTGCAATTTTCTCCACTGTTGTGCAACTACAGAATTGATATCTATAAGTTGGAGTGGAATGGGGATCTCCCCCTTATATCACCCCCTGCAAAAACAACCTTTTCTGTTTGTCATAGTGCTTTTTGGCAATTAAGTTTCTACTGAATGGTACTTGGAAAAAATGTATTCAGTAGCTTGACCTGATTCCACCAAGTTTCCCTTATGATAAACACTTTCCTGTGGAAATTCCTTGCTTGAATAATCAGAGAGTGAAGAACTGTATTGGCATATATGTTGAATTGTCAGACCACTTGTGTTTAATACCATTAACGGTGCAAGAACTGGATTGGTCCCTCAAATGGAGGGGAGACAGTATTGGAAAAATGTAGCCTGATCATGGTAGAGAGAAGGTAGGGAGTTCAAACCAAATGCTAGGATTTATTGTTACACTTATGTCTCCTCAAAGATATACTGTTATGATCAGTACCTTACATCACTGCACTCTATATAATATGATCATTGCTGCAGGATGGGCTTCCTCCTCCCTGCCCATTGATACTGCATGTATACTGGGCTTGGTAACCACTCCACTGGTACTGCATATATACTGGGCCTGGTAACCACTATGCCTTTTAATTGACCTATTTGAGAAACTACTTGAATTTTGAGATCTTTTTAGTCTGAGTATTCCTTTTGTATAAATAACTGAATATTTAATTTTGTGTTCTCAAGATTGTAAGATTAGATATGAAGGTACTTTACCATAGTTAGCTGGAAACACTGTATGTCATGAGACTAAGAAACGAGTCTTAATTACCCAACCTGGATGCTGGTTATGTTTTTTTTATTTTTTGTAAGAGCTGTCCCAACACCACTTCTACTTCACACATACACCACCACTCCAAAACAAAATTCACACCAAAACGTTTTGCGCAGAGTTTGGAGATGGAAATATACTGCAATAACCTCATGTGTTATATTTTCTTTTTAACTGCTTCTGCTTCCTCCTCTGATACAAAGCAAACAGAATTACAGTCTCATGTGTTTTTGTAGGCAAGTGGATCAATAATATAAATAGATCTGATCATTGAGTGGGCAATGGCAGTTGTGTGGAGGGTATCAGAAAAGGTATTTTTCTGTTGTGACACAGGTTCAGAAGTCTGATTGCAAAGCTGGACTTAGGTTCATATCCATTAATTTCATAGCTGCACATTGCATGAGCTTGACAGACCACTTACAGCATTTTCTTGTGTTCAGGTGAAGTCAGATATGCACAACTTAAACAGTTAAGTACATATACATGTTTAAAGATTAGTATTTTGCCAAACTCGTATGCACTAACAGAAACAACACAAGTAGCCCAGGAAAGTAAATGAGCTCATAGTGATCAATGATTGTGCTAGCAGTGACACAACTTCTCGTACAAGAATCAAAATATCTGTGCTACATCTTTTCACAATTAGGATGTACATCACTGCACAAAGAACATTTTGTAAGTTTGCAGCCTGGGAGCTTGTTATACAGCAATGTCAGTTTTGCCCACCCCATTTCCATGTTAGAAATTAAAATAATTTCTTGGCATCTTAATTAATAAATATAAGTTGAAAGAATATGCCATTTTATACTTGCTATTGGAATATGTGTTTTCGTGTTTCTGCAAGCTTTTATGTTTTTGTGGTGGAAAGTGAGAGTTCAGTTGATTCCATTCATGGCTTAATGGTGAGAGATGACAAAATTACAGTTGTGGCAATATTTTTAATGTTTCATAAAATTTATTATTTGCAACATCTTTAAGACTGTGTGCTGTGCTATGAAAAAATGCTAATCGAGAACGTAAATACTTGCACAAGTAACTTCCCTGTATGTAATCTGCAAGCATGCAAGCAAGCTGCAGCAATGTGAAATACTTGCTCCTTCTGTGACATGCAATAAAGCAAGTATTTATAGCAAGCTACAGCAACAGGAAGACAATCTGCTACTACCACACCATTAAATAAAGCTTCTGTTATGGGGGTGATAAAATATTGGTTGATGCTCATTACAATCAAGAATACTTTTTTTTCAAATACAGGTGGTGCAGTTTTGCAAGTAATCAACCATGAACTGTCAGCCGTGTTACCTTTCAGTAGGAAGGTGTGTGTGTGTGTTTGTATATACATGCATGCATATTTCTGTGGCAGAATGTTGTACTTGGCTAATGAGGTCTTTATCTATTGCTTTTCCTATAGCTATACAAATAAAGTCATCTCCATTCCATATGCAGCAGTACTACTTCATTTGCCGTCAGTCCCATAATTCCTGTTACATATCCCAGAGACAAGCCCCCGGATTCTCAAAAGCTTGCACGGAATGCAAGATTGGTGCAGGAGGCCACGCAGGCAATATGTCTGCCGTGCGAGCCAGGGACAGCCTGCAGGGGCATGCACGAGCGCTCCTGTACTAATCTTGCATGGACTAAGCCCTGGAATGCAAATCACACCATTTGCAGGTGAAATCCATGCAAATGAGGTGATTTTGCAATCCAGGAAGCTTGCAACAGTCCATGCAAGACTAGTGCTATCTGCAGCAATGTACTCGGTTAGTAACCGAGTACATTCCTTCAAAATCCAAAACGGAGCTATGACAGCTCCAAATAAAGGTTGCATATCATTGTGGAAGCATGCCAATGGCCAAGTATAAGGCCAGTGGCATTGCAAAGAATACAAAAAATAAAATCAACTTTTATTTTTTTTTTTCGCTGATCTCGGCTGTTAAGCATAGGGCAGCGTCACCCAAATGGGATCGGGGGAAAATAAGAAAATAAACCTAAAATAAGCATTCTAACTAAAATCACTATTCTTCCATGCACGTCAAAGGCAGGCAGAAGACAACCTGGCCAGTGAGTAGTGGTTGCTAAGGGTGGAGGCTCAGTGTGAGATATGTAACTATACATTAGCAGGCAATCCAATGCAAATGAGAGGAAGGATAGTGAATCCCAGTTTTCCCCAGCATGTGAGGCAGGTCCCAACAATGTAAGAGTATGAATAGCTGGGTGCAAGACTAGGAGGTAGTTGACATCATGGGGGGTGTGTCAGGCATCCTGTAAGTGGATTGGAGGCCTGTGGCTTGGGTTTACTCCTAGCTTAGCACAGCTAAGCTAGGAGGGGGTGTGTCTAAACCTGCCTAGAACTCTTTACAAAGTGTAAGCGAGTGTGCATGCCATGCACCGGGTTTTACAGGAAGAACAAAGAAGTTAAACCAGGAAATCGCAGCAGTGTGCACATATGAGCACTCTGCGCAGCATGCCTACAGGCTTAAACAAAGAGGCAATGGGAAGGGAAATCAGCAGTAGGAAGGTAATCAAGGAGAACTAGCTTAGCTGGCAGATGAAATATATCATAATCAGCCAATTACACAGGCAACAGATCAGCCCAGCCCAGCACACCACTATAAACTATGCAAACACCTTTCCCCCTTGTTTTTTCCTGAAAACTCTGAACCATCGCTGCATACGAATGGGGAAATTTTACAAAACGAAAGCAAGAGAAGAAATGTTAGGGGCTGCTTTTGGTATCATAAAGCAGCATGTGCAAGAGGCTGAGGGTGGTGAGGATGTCAATGCTGACGACCAACACACAGTGAGTAGGAGAAGAAGAGTGTACAGACCCAGGGAAACCTACCAGGGCTACATGAGCTGGAGATAGTGGAGCGCTATAGGGTGGACAGGGACCTCCTACAGCATATCATTGAGCTGTGCCGGCCACATCTCAGACACAGAACTAACAGAGGGGAACCCATCCCAGTGGAAACCAAGGTATGTGTAGGCTTAAGAATACTAGCCACAGGTACCTTCCAAAGGCCAACTGGGGATATCATGGGGATCTCACAGGCATCAGTATCCAGGGTACTCCACCAGCTCCTGGATGCCAAGTCAGCACATGCTGGTGAGCACATATATTTCCTCAACATCCATGAGGCGTTGGCCAGTAATATGCATCTCTTCCAACAAATAGCAGAATACCCCAAAGTAGTGGATGCTATAGACTGCACGCACATACACATAAAAGCACCACCCCATGAACAGGGCAGGGTCTACATAAACAGCAAGGGCTTCCCTGCCATCAACTGCCAGGTCATGTATGATGCCCAAGACATTATAATGAATGTGTGTGCTGGAAGCCCTGGGAGCTATCACGATTCCCATATCTGGCATCTGACGCAGCTGTACCAGAGATATGCCAGTGGGGACAGCCCATACGGCCACCTAGTGGGGAATGCTGGGTACGCACTGGAGCCATGGGTGATGACACCCATCAGAAATGCACACACACTCAAACAACAGCTCCATAATGAGGCACACGCACAAACAAGAATCATAATAGAGAGTGTGTTTGGGATGCTCAAGTCACAGTTCCAGTGCCTGGACACATCCGGTGGAGCCTTGCAATACCCTCCAGCTATATGTACCCAAACTTTCATGGTATGTGCCATGCTACACAACATGATCTCGAGGAAGCAGCTGCAGCAGGAACAGCACGGGGCAAGGCCACACAGCCCCCCACCATTGCCAAGGTCAGCACAGGCACAGAGTGACTTGGAGGAAGAACAACCTGAGCCTGCACCTGTAGGAAGAAGGAGGCATGCACAGTATGCCTTAGCTTTGGAAAAGAGGCAATGCATAGGACACACACTGATACAGTAGGAACCCAGAGAATGGAAACTCTCTGACTCACACATACAGTAAAAGGGATGCCAAAAATGACACTACCTGTGCTTTACCATGTATAGGGAGTGTACTATGTGCATCTGACATAGACAGCCCTCCAGCACCATCCTCAATACTGGCACAGCCACAAGGTAAGTCACCCTTCCTATCAATCACTGAATGCAGTAGTATGGTCTGCTAGTTGTATCAATGGTATGGATGTAAACATGCAAGGAAGGGAATTGGGTGGCTGAATGGGATGGCAGCAGATAGTGGACAGCTATATGGGCAGCATGAAACCATAACAAATACTGGTGTCAACAAAGTAGGCAGTAACAGGCAAGGTGAAAAAAACAACTGCAGGACATGTGCTGGCCCATAGGGCACACACATGCATGTCATGGAGGTTCACATACCCAACAACAGTCCCACCCAGCCAGCACGACAGGTGTAGATGAACACAAGGAAAGGCTGTACTAAGGTCTTCAAGGTATGGCAATGGAGAAAAAAACCCCTCCAGACCTACACTAAGTATAACAGGTCGGGAAGTGGGATGTCGTTCATGAAGGGTAGGAAGTCTGAAATGGCAATGTAGGTCAATAAAACCTATAGACTGTACTACACTGATATGTCTGTAGTCTGCAGGGTAGGTCAGAATATAGATTTAAAAGGAAGCCAACAGACTACCAGAAATACCAGTGTGGTCTAAGCAAATGTCCACAGTTGACAGGTGTGCCCCCCCAACCCTATGTAGAAATGTATTAGCATCCATGTGTAGGAGTAATAACAGTGAACACAGAGTACCTGTGCTTGCCAAAGTAGAAGGATGGATTGTTTCATGTGTACAACATGCAGAGCTCTGAGTGTCAGGTTGATGTGTGGAGGCCAACAGGGTACCTGAAATAGCAGGTGGGTATAGCAGAAATGTCTACAATTGTCAGGTGTGCCCACCAACCCTATGTAGCATAGCAGTAGCATCTATGTGTGGGTATCACAGCAGCAGAGCACAGAGTACCTGAGCTGCCCCAATTATAATGATGGAATGTTGCATGTGTACAATATGCAGAGATCTGAGTGTCAGGTTGTTGTGTGGAAGCCAACAGAGTACCTGACATATCAGGTGGTTGTAGGACATGTCCACAGTTGTGATGTATGCCTCCACCAACCCTGTGTAGAAATGTATTACCAGCCATGTGTGGGAGTAATAACAGTGAGCACCGAGTACCTGCGCTGGTCAAATCAGCAAGATGGATAGTCGTATGTCTACAATAGGCAGAGCTCTGTGTGTTAGGTAGTTCTGAGTGGTATGCTGTGTAAAAGTGTTCAGCAAATAGCCATGGATAGTGTGTCCTGGTGTCCAATGGTCAGTACTGCTGATGACCGGGCCAAGTCCACACAGCTGCAGTACCAAACAGACTGGTATCCCAGCAAGACATGTTGCAGCAGTAGACCATATGATTTGTGCAGATGTCACAACTGTCACCATCTGGAAGATGGACATGGCATGAGTGTTGGCCCAGACGTACACATGGTACACAGGTGGAAGTACCATAGAGAGATACTGTTTAAAATTTCACAGTGAAATGGAGAAACCCTCCGTTTGTACATACAGGTTCACAGCACATCAGTTGGTTGTGTAGTATGGGGAATTAAGATGTATTGTGGGCAAGCAAACACTGGCAGACCACAAAAGGCAGAGGCATGATGTATGTAGAAGCTGCTGGTGTCCACCCACTAGCCACCAACAGGGGAAAGGGCCACGTATACCTGTGAGGCAGTTGCAGGTAGCTGCCCTAGCACACATGCAGCCAGTCTGGCCCAACATCAGCCTCAGGTAACACACATGCCGCCTTCCTGCTACTGTGAATGAGTACAATATGATCCCCACATTACTATGTGAATACTCACAGAATGCAGCATGCTGAAGAGATGTCCCATGCAGGTGTGTCCATAGCTGTAAGATGCACCCTGCCAGCATTCACACCAATGGATAGATAAGGACAGAAACAATTGCCATCACCACCTTGCACACCTATCCTGTCAACCCAGGGGAATAGATTGCCTTGCAGCCTGGGTCTGTACAACTGACAGAATGCACTGGCCTGCTAAAGATAATCTGCATCAGTACCCAATGCCCCACTGTCCTCTGTCACAGGTCTGTGTCATGCCTGTACTGCCACTGTATGTTACCCATGGACTCCCACATAATGACAAAACACAGTCCACATAACACAAATGCAAGGACATGTTGACAAATCTCAGTAGTATGTCCAGCATGTTCCAATGCATGAACTGTGGACCAACCTGTACATACTGCTGGGATGGAGTGGCAGCTATAGGCATACCTATCAGATATTGTGTGTATAATGGTAGGAAGAGGACAGATTAACAGAGGGGAGGGTAGCATCACCACCATGGAGTGTGTGAAGGGTGAAACCCTGATATGTGCACATACTTATGGCTGCAAACACTGGGATGGGTGGCCGCAAACCTGCTTGAAAACCAAATTGTGAAGGGTTAATGAACAGAATAATGAGTCCTGCCTCTGGATAACCTCAGTGAGTCTGAATACCTGGGAGGTATGGCCACAGCACGATATGGGCATCCTGTCATGGTGATAATTGTACAGGCATGGGACTCACAGCCACAACAGCACCACAGTGCTGGACCATATACACAGACCTACCAGCAAGTGTCTGCAGTTTCCACGCCAGAATGACATGAGTGTGCAAGAATATGTAGGCTGCACACCACAGTACTGGACAAAGCTGCATTCAACTTGTAATCCCCAGGAACCTCCTGCCAGCAAAGATGTATACCTGTCAATAATTGATGACATAAAACGTCGGAGGGTAAAACGTCACATATCACTGAGTATCCCTGCCAACACCAAAACCATGTAGCAGAAGCACCACAGATGCAATTAGCAACAATCTCACTAGCCTTTGCCCAATGTCAACCCACATTGTCAACCAATCTACAGATATCCTGCAGAAGCAGGTTACTAGCTGTAGGTGTAGAGCACAAATACCTGCACTGGAGTACAGCCTACCTGGAATGGAGTCACGCATGCAATATAGACACTCATACTGGGCATGTTCACACACTTAGAGAAGCGAAGGCCATGTCAGAAAAAAAATTACAGAAGGGTCATACTGGGCATGCTCACGCACTTAGAGTAAATGAAGCCCATGTCTGGAAACAACTGTGGACTATACACAGTAGTCAGTCACAGAGGTTTGTGCAAACATTACATATTACACATCAGTCACGCTCTGCACACACAATGGATGAGAAGGACAGCACACTATAACAGCTCAGACATACACATAATAGATGTGGGAAGAGAGTGACAGACAGCTCCCCTCTCATGACACCTTTCCCACACAGCACACTCCCATTTTGCAAAAACATATGATGTGCAAATGTCCATCACTGTACCCATTTGCCCCTGGTAGCCTTCCAGTCAGTACACCTTTCATTGCCTTTCTTTGACAAGCCTGCTGATGTCATTCCCTGTGAAATACACCTTTGATGAAAGAGTATCCTGCTAAACTCTGTGGCTGGTTCTGTAACTGCATAATACTCTACTGTGCTGTAGTAGTTAGGTAGGTGTTCAAATCCCATTCATGGCAACTGCGTGTGTCTGTGCATTGTTTAGGGCCCAATGCTTTTGTGGATAGTCAGTACACCTGTCATTGCCCTTCTTTGACAAGCCTGCTGATGTAATTCCCTGTGAAATACACCTTTGGTGAAGAAGTATCCCAGTAATCTCAGTGGTGCGTTCTGTAACTGCATAATGCTCTAATGTGCTGTAGTAGTTAGGTAGGTGTTCTAATCCCATTCATGGCAACTGTGTGTCTATGTGTAGGACCCATTGCTTTTGTGGACAGTCAGTACACCTGTCATTGCCCTTCTTTGACAAGTTTGTTGATGTCATTCCCTGTGAAATACACCTTTGGTGAAGGCATATCCCAGTAATCTATGTGATATGTTCTGTAACTGAGTAATGCTCTAATGTGTTGCAGTAGTTAGGTAGGTGTTCTAATCCCATTCATGGCAAGTATGTGTAGGGCCCAATACTTCTGTGGAAAGTCAGTACACCTGTCACTGCCCTTCTTTGACAAGCCTGCTGATGTCATTCCGTATGAAATACACCTTTGGCAAAACAGAATCCCAGTAATCTCTGTGGTGTGTGCTATAACTTTGTAATGCTAAAGTGTGATAAACTTGTTAGGTGGGGGTTCTATACCCAGACATGGTAAGTGGGAATGTTTCTGTGTGTTCCTTTGTCAGAGTGGGGAGAAATGTTTTTGAGGTCATTCACAGACACTACAACCTCCATTGCCCTACTTTGGAATCTGCTGACATCATCAACTGTGAAATACACCTTTGTAGAAAAATATCCCAGTAATCTCTGTGGCACATGCTATAACTGCATAATGCTGTAGTGTGATAAACTAGTTAAGTCGGGGTTCTATTTCCAGACATGGTAGGTGTGCTGTGTGTGTGTTTGTAATACGTAACCTGTGTGGAGGTGGTTGTGACTGTGTAACACCTGGACCCATTGAGGTGCCCGTTTTGTAATTTTCCTATATGGTGGCCATATTATATGTCACAATGTCCACCTTACAGGGATGACAGATGTCAATCAGCGGAGATGCTGGGGTGCCAATCCACACCCCTACATGTAATACGAGGCCTGGTGAACAAAGTAAGCAACCCTAGTATTACACAGAGTACACTATGAACCTGTGTCTCATACACAAACACACTTGCCTAGACAGCTACTGCTATGTTGGTAGCACCTGGCATACTGTCCACAGATAGCAAGCATGATGTGATTGCAGTGGGCTACAATGGGCATGACACCCTGTCCAACAGTAGAATAGGCACATAACTGAAGTCAGTGCACCTTCACTATGTTCCCCAATGGATGCCTACAACATCTGTGGTGCCATCACATGTGGTCTACAAAGGACTGTCCATCCATTAGCACGCCCTGCCACAAGAGGTCAGGAGTGGCACATGTGATGATAACAATCTGTGTACATAACATGGGCCTGGCAATCCAGGTACACTTCCACATTTCACTGTACATGAATATGGGATGTGTGCACATCCCAGACTGTCATAGACTATAGAACACATACATGGCAAGCATTGCACAGCACTGGCCACACACATTACTAACCCAGGTGACAGGATGGTGAATACAATACCCACCTGTGTGGGACATTACGAAACTACATACCTGATCCACACTGCAGACCACTGTCTTGTCCCTATTAAGCTTTGTGTGCATACTGGGCAACCTTGTGTGCCACGTATGCTTGGCGATACCTACAAATAAAACTGTTAGTGTAAACAAAGTCACAAGTGAAGTCTATTGTTATTACCAGGGAAACATTCATCCCATGAGGGACAACCCAAAAATTGGGTATTATACTTTCCTCTAAAACAATGGCTGCAAAGGTATACATGGTTATATGCATGGACTACATGTGTGGCAGACCTAGGATACTTGGGGGTCAGGACAACGTACAGGATGAGTCACAAGGGGGGGGAGGAGTGGAAGGTGGGCAATGTGTGGTGGTGTGGTAGCTACGGGCCAGTAACCAGGGAAGGGATGGTGGCTGCATGTGTGCAGTGGGGGGGGGGCGGAACTGTGAAGACTAATTTAAATCCCTATTTAAATGAAGCACTTACAATAAAATTAACTTGGTAGTGTATTGCAGGGCAGACGTGTTTGGCTGGGGGGTTATGCCAATTTGTACAAGACGTATATTGTTTGGGCCTCTCAACCCCATTAATGGTGCATGTGGACATATATGTTTCTGTTGATCTACCATTGCTATCTACAGATGTCTGGCCGTATATACCTATATGGGTGTATATATTTGCTTACATATTTATAACTATGTCCATATATACCTACGGAGATATATATCTGCGTAGATATATGTAACTTGCTGTGTATATGTAGATGTCGGCATTTGCATGTATACATGTTCATATATTTGTATATATATGTATATATTTCTGGACATATATATATATATATATATATATATATATGTGTGTATGTGTGTGTAACTATATATATAGATATGTTGTATTCATTTAGACAGTAATATATTTACACACACATACATCTAGATGTAGGTATACAGTCTCTGTACTGTTGCATGACTGGGCTGGATGTTAGGTTTCTGAGAACATAAAATTTATGCATGGCTTAGTGGTAAATCATTTTGTGTATGGTGTGCATGGTCCTGGGTTCGAGCCTTGCAGAAGCTGTTTATTTTGTTGCTGGGCAGAACACCAGCTGTTTGATACAGAGTGATTATGGCACTTGTAAGCAGGTTTGCATGGAGGTAAGCACTGCTCACTTCCAGTCACAGTTTCTTTTACCCAGTTACCTTCTCCTTTGCTTAATTTGTGTAGGCATTACTTACCCCTGTGCAAATGCACTTAAGCATGCTTACTAGTGCTTACATATGCTTGCTACTGCTTATCTGTGCTTACACCTGCTTACTGCTGCCTTATTCATTATGATACTGACTCTTCACATGTGCATTTCATGCAGTACTCCAGTTCATAAATATATGTTATTTAGTGGGTTTTGCAATACAAATATTGGCTATATCATGCTTTGCCATGTAAAATAGACTGTGCTACAGTGGGACTTGAACTGGGAATGCCTGCTCGTTAGGCGAATGCTGTGCCCACTACACTATTGCTGTGCTGCTTCATTTGCATATATCTTCCTTGTTATCCTCTTCAGGCTTTTAAGCTGCTTTAACCGTAGCTAAGCAATGGGCACACCCGCACACCTACGGTTAGCTGTACTCGGAGTTTTAAAAATAATAAAGGGGTTTCTTCTTTTAATTTTTATGTCCTGTTACTGTTGTACACATGGGGGACTGTTGGTGGGGATATGCGGACACCTATGAGCGGTCTCTCTCATTTATTTCCACTTTCTGCTGTTCAACATTGCAGGGGCATGTGTATTCTGAGAGCTCTGCTCTCAGACACGCCCCCTGCACTCGTACATGCTCCATGTAAGCCTGGGAGGTTGGGCAGCGCGCCTTCATTAATATACATAGCGCGCTGCTGTCCTCCTCCTCCTACAAGGGTGCTTCCGTGCAGGACTACACTAGTCCTGCATGGAAGATTAGTGAATTTGGGGGAAGGCCTTCTGTATTAAAGGATATAAAATCTCAGGCCTGTTTTACTGAGGTCCCTTCTGTCTTGTTTCAGATTTAGGATATCTGCGTCTGCTGTCTGCATGGCCCTTAGTCAAATGCTTTTACAAGTTGGGAGATGCACCATTTATAGGGAAACTGCCTTCTAAATGGGATGAGGTAATAGAAATACCAAACGTTCTCAGAAAAGAACCATCTCCAATTTCAGCTAGTTATGACATTCAAAAGTAAGACACACTGCATAGTCATTTTGTTAAACGATATTTGCCTTTCCCTGATATTTTCAAAGTTATATTGTTCTTTGAAGTTCTGCTATTGTGGTCCCCTATAAATTATTTATTTAATTAATTAATTAATTTATTTATTTACATTTGTTGACCGGGAGTGTCTGACTAGACGTAGGTCCATTTTCAGCGGAGGCCCGGGGAGAAAAGCTCCACAGTTAAAATAAACAGACAGTAGTTACATTGGATTACATAGCGATTAACAATTTACATAGCAATTACTTACAACATATTTAGAGATGAAGAACATAGTACATCAGTAGACAACTAGAATCTTTATCTGCAAAGTACATAACAGACATTAACAAATGTTACAATAAGAAGTTCCTGCTGTATAATAAGTACTGGCTTATGAGCATCTGAGCTTGCTATAATCAAGGTAGTTAGTGGGATGGAAAGAAAGGTAGTGGTTGGATGGGGCATAGCCAGCATGTTTTTAGGTGCGCTTTTAGTAAAGTTTTGAAGTGGGTGCATGATGGTATGGAGGTAATAGTGGGTGGGAGGGAGTTACATAATTTGGCTATGGTGCAAGAGAATAGTGCTTCAACCAGCAGAGTTATTGTCTTTAGTGATCTGCAAGTGATTTTTGTTGCTGGATAGGGTTGGAGTAGATTCTGGAGGTATGGGACATTTAGTGGGTGGTTTACTAGTTTGTGGGTGAGTGATAGTTGATACCATTGAAGGAGGTGAGGGAGTTCAGCGCAGTTCAGCAAGTGAGAGACAGTGGTGACTATGGTAGGATGCCCCTGTGGCGAATTTGGCGATTTTGTTGTAGCAGGTCTCTAGCTTATTTAGATCACATTGCTTTAGGTTGGTATATATTGGAGAGGCATAAAGTAGGGAGGAGATAAGGTGGGAATTTGCTATTGAAATCTTTGCTGCTTTGGTGAGAAGTTGCTTATTTCTGTATAACTCTCCTAGTTTTTTGTGGACTTTTTTATGGTCATGGATATGTGAATGTCAAATTTTAGTTTATTGTCTATTTCCACTCCTAGCAATTTGGTGTGTTCAGTTGGGTATATAGTGGTGTTGTCTTTTGCTGTGATGTTAAAGTGAGAGTTGTTTTGAGTATGCCTGGTGGGTTGACAGATGAGTAGTTTAGTTTTGTTTGGGTTGAGTATTAATTGGGCATCGGATAACCAAGTTTCAACAGAGGAAAAAGCTTCCTGTGTGATGTTTTGCAGTTTGGATAGGGACTGGGCTGAGCAGATGATGGTTGAGTCATCTGCATATTGTATGAGTGTGCCATGTTTGGTGGCAGAGGCTAGATTATTGGTGAAAACAGAAAAGAGTAGGGGTCCAAGGATGGATCCTTGGGGAACCACTTTGGAGACAGGTAGTTGGGGGATATGTCATTCTGACATACAATGGACTGTTGGCGGTCAGACAGGTAACTCTGAAACCAGTTGGTGACCGACTGAGAGAAGGATAGGTTATTGAGGACAGAGATGAGTTGTTTGTGTGGGACCATGTCAAATGCTTTAGATAGGTCTAGGAAAGTAGCAGAGGAGAGATAGCCATTGTTGTTATGCTGAAGGATAGTGTTAGTAAAGGAGAGTAAGGCAGTGGTGGTGCTATGGTTTGGTCGGGAACCATGCTGAGTATTGGAAAGGAGGTTGTTAGTAAGGAGGTAGTCTGAGACCTGAGAATGTATGCATCTCTTTAGTATTTTGGAGAGTGGGGAGAGAATAGCTATGGGGCGGTAATTGGTTAGTTCTGTGGAGGGGAATTATATATGATACTTTCACAGTGTGGGAACGTAACTTTCTGACATTGATCGGTTAATCAAGATGGATACGAGGTAGGCCAGAGCATCAGCTGTGATTTGTAGGTATTCACTTGGGAGATTGTCTGCTGCTAATTTGGTGGGCTTAAGTTTAGTTAATAGTTTTTCTGTGTTGGAGGTAGGTATAGGAGAAAAAGAGAAGGCAGTGGGGAGATTACTAGTTGAAGGTGTGGGTTGGAAGGGAGGGAGGTTGTGTTGTTTAGCTAGTGATAGTATGGTTTGTGTGAAATGTGTGTTGAATGAGGTAGCAATATTTTTGGAGGAGTGAGGGATGTTAGGAGGAGGAGGGGTACTGACTTTACCTGGGTGGAGGATGGAGTTTATGGAGGACCAGAATTGTTTGTGGCTGTGTTGGGAGGAGTCTAGGGCAGACTGGTAGTATTGGAGTTTGTCCTGTTTTATTGGCTTTTTAACTCTATTGCGTAGTTCTAGGAATTTCTGTCTAGTTGAGGGGGTTTTGGTTTTGCGCCAGTGCTCCCAGGCTTTATCCCTGTTTTTCATTTCTGACTTAGTGGTTTTCTATAGCCATGGGGAGGGTTGTGCTTTCGTTCTGGAAAGTCTTATGGGGGCATGGTAATTAAGGATGCTCAGGAAGGTAGTATTAAAAAATTCAACTGCGTCATCAAGACTGAGGTATTTTAGGGGATGCCAGTTACATTCTTTGAGGGATGAGATGAATGTGAATGGGTTAAAGTTTAGTTTTTTAAGTATTTGATGGTAGATGGCAGGTTTAGCTTGGTATAGGTATTTTTTGGTAGTAATGTTGGGGAGTGATCACTGAGGCTATCTGGTAAGCAGCCTGTTATATATGACTGGGGGCTCTTACTGACTAGTATCCAATCCAGGGTAGTGTGCTTGCTGGAGTTTTTATTTATCCTGGCTGGTGACTGGACTAGTTGGGTGAAGCCATGAAGGTTTATATGATGGTCTGGATTGTTGCCAGAACAGGATTGCCAGTCAATATTGAAATCACCTAAATGATAGTTTCTTGGGGGAGATGGTGGGTAGTCCAGCTGAGGAGGTTTTCTAGTGGAGGGATGTTTTGGCCAGGTGGGAAATAGCATCCAATTAAGTTGATGGTTTTGCTTTGGTTTATTTTGAGGTTGGTATATATCATTTCTTCATTGCCTATTTGCGGAGCTGATGATTTTAAGATCTGGATGTTTAGATGCTGTTTAAATATTATAGCTATACCCTCCTTTATTGATGGAAACAATCAGGTAACAGAGTAAACTGATAAATGAACATATGATAGTGACAAAAAGCAAAGACAAGTTTGTGTTTAAGAAACAATCAAAACTGTATTTCTTAAACCATTTCTCAGGTGGAAAAACAGGATAACCTTGTATCAGTAGGCTACTGTGGTCTCAGTTTAAATTAACAAACACACAGTATTGATCAGTTATGAATACTATTTGCTAACAGAAGGGAATAAGACAGAAAGTGAAAGATGAATGTGTGTGTGTGTGTGTGTGTGTGGGGGGGGTGCTGCTTACAAACCAAAGCACAGTGCTCTCCGGGGGAAAATGAATATTGGCTCAAACAGGTAGACATATACTCAAAGTTAACTTTAGCTGTTTGCAGACAGTTCAGACCCGGACTGCGCTTTTCTTATAAGAATGATAAAGGTGGTACCACAGTTGAATACTTAAGAGTGGTGTTAGGTTCAAAGTTAACTTTAGCTGTTTGCAGACAGTTCAGACCCGGACTGCACTTTTCTTATAAGAATTATAAAGGTGGTACTGCAGTTGAATACTTAAGAGTGGTGTTAGGATGGAGAGACACTGAGCTCCTCATGGGGCATGTAGCAGAGTGGATAAATTGATGGGCCTACCATTTA
This sequence comes from Protopterus annectens, assembly GCF_019279795.1. NCBI lineage: Eukaryota > Metazoa > Chordata > Ceratodontiformes > Protopteridae > Protopterus > Protopterus annectens. The sequence continues at coordinate 1,910,047,105 of NC_056741.1, read as the reverse complement.
AACCCCTAGTCCATTTTATTCCAACCATTCTGTTGCATTAGATATTTTCTGTCCTTGATGAAGAACTAAAAAAAGCTATCAGCAGGGGCATTAATTTTTATTCTGGTTCCAGGAAAATACTACAAAATCCTGAATCTATGCAGTCTGAGTAACTGAAAAGACAGTTTTCATGGAATTTGAGATTTTAGGGTACATAATTCATTAACCATAATTCACTTTTCTTCTTAGATTTACTACTTGTAATGATGCTATTTTGCTTTATAGTGTGTTCTACTGTAATTCTGAGTGTGTATTATAAATCTAAGAAGATACTGGAGAAAAGGACTTACAGGTTTACTGTCACCTGATAAAAGAGAATTGAAATCATAACTCACGACTTTACAGATCTAAATAAAATACATAGTACCTTAGGTTGTTTTTCATAGTCCACACAGCTGCTACATAAAGCAGGATGTCTTTAAAACAAAATGTCTAATCTGTAAGCCTCTTCCAGACCAAGCTGCCACTATTGTTAGCAAGTACTGCCACAAGGTACACTCTCCAGGTCAACCCCAAATGGGGTTTCCCATTCTACACTACTGTGTTCTTTCAGATGATCCTCCAGGTGAAGATATAATTTCCTAGTTTGTTACTTTCCTGCAACCTCCTTATATACAGCTGTCATTTCTAATTAAAACCTTGTTTTCTTGCCAGCTGCTGTGAGAATATTCCCATACTCCATACAGTACACACTTAAAAGCACATTACACATTTTCAGGCAACATGTTACAACAACTTACTTCCCAGTGAACAAAGAGGGGGGGGGGGGTTGGAATTACAATGATGGACTGCAGACCCTAAGACAACCCATCAGTATTTATGTTGCTAGGCCAGGTCTGTATACTGAAATGCTGGAGGGATAATGCCCACCCGCACAACTTTGTATTGCCATCATTTTGCCTACTTAATAATTTTGAAAGGGCATGACCTGTTACCAGACTGAAGTGCCTACTAACAGATAGTATTTAAGGCATAGAAGGCCCACTTTGCTAGGTACTATTTTACAATAGCTTAATGTCTCCATTCTGCACTGAGAAAGTTCTTACTGATACAGCACATAGGGTGCTCCTTGCCTTCAGTGTTTTGTGACAGCACTGTCCCTAATCTACAGTGATGTGTCAGTTTAAAAGGTAAACTCTCTAGTAAAATCAGGAGTTTTTAACATAGATTCGGAACATAAGATTGTTTTATGTTCATTAAATGCTTTATCTGCTTCAAGACACTGCTGCAGCTTGACAGGAACTTTCTCTTCTGAGATCTGTCAAAGCAGAACTGCAGCTAGTCTATCCAGTGCCCGGTGCAGTTCCCTGATCTGGCACCACCCTTCGACTCTTAGCTTAGAGCAAAAATGAAAAAGGTCCTTTCAAAGCTGAGAACCAAACAAAAGTCTTCTGCTCTCAAACCATAGCAAACTGCTTGCTACAACTGTAACAACTGGACTGCTATAGTTGAAATGCTACATATAAAGCTCTTCCGTACTTCAACACTGACTGCAAACACAGTCCCAGCATTCATTTCTGAGTACTGGCACCTGTAACATGTTGTACCTAGGGAAGCCCCTCCTTTCACCCCAATCAAAGGTCAGGAATCTGTTAGCAGGGTAATGGCACTGAAATGCCTCTTCCTGCAGGTGATTCCTATTGCTTTCCTGCCTTACTCTTGTTTACAGGCCTGTAGTAGACTTAAATACAGTGCTGTCTGAATTCAGCATATATCACTATACAACATAACCTACCCAGTGCAGAACCACAAATTTGAATGCCAACAGATGGGTAATAGGCTTGGGACAGTCCCTCAGCATTATGATAGTTGTAGCCCTAATGATGCTTAATTCTAAAGTTGTAAGGCTGGAGGATGAATGCCCATGACCACTGAAGAGGGTCATGGTCTGTAAAAAGTATAATCTGTCTTCCTTGCAAGTAATTTTCGAGCACGGTGTGGGTCCATTTGATTGCCAGACACTCCCTTTCTATTGCTGAATAGCTCTTCTCGCAATGATGAATTTCTTGTGGTGTAATACAAGAGATGTTCCTCCCCTCCTACCATCCGAGAAAATACTGTACCTGTATCTACCTAAATGGCATCAGTATGGATCAAAAACTGTCTGAAGAAGTCTGCAGTAATTAAAACTGGCTGTTCATCATATTGATCATTGCCGGAGTAGCCTTAGCTATGCGGGTTGTAGCCTGCCAAGGATATAACAGCAGGATAGCTTCCAAAACTTCAGGGCACATTCCATGCACCCAAACCATCAATCAGCTCCAGATGAGCTGAGTAAAAAGAGAGGCTTGGGTGCCAAGCCCTTCAGAGCTTTCCTGTTGCTGAAGAGTATGCTCCTCTGAAGCTTTCAATGATTGATGGTGTGCTTGTGTTGTTCCTTTCTGAGCAATTAAGTTCCCTTTGGGGAAAACCTTCCATTAAAAAAAAATGTTTGTTTAAATAATCCTTTCTTGTTCAAGAAGGTTTATAGGTTCATAGGATGATACCAGACTATTGGCCCAGAGCCTCTTATAAGCCTAGCCAAGATTTTCCCATATTCCCACAAGTCAGCACCTGTTTCCCCTGTCCAGCATGGACAAATGTGGGATCCTAGGGGTGTATTTTCTGTTTCTCATCCAGTTGTCCAGGTTCCTCTTAAAGAGGGCAAGTGAGGTACTCTGCTTGACATAGAGAGGGAGTCCATTCCACAGATGAGGGAGTCTCTGGGACACAAATCTATCCCGCCAACAAGTTCTATTAATATCATAGACCAGGTTGAGACCTTGTGTGCGGGTTGTAGTGGAGTTTTACCTATGGATATGCAGCAACTCCATCATGGCTGGGTCTGAGATGGCCTTGTATGCGAGACATAGGTCACTTCTGAGCAGTCTGTATGAGACTGAGTAGAGGGACAGGGCATTTAGCCTATCTGTATAGGACAGGTGTTTGAGACCCTGAATTTTCCTGCTCAGGAACCTCTGTGATCTTTCCAGCTGCTGCATGTGTTTGGCAAGGTAAATGCCGAAGTGGGTATTGTACTCGATAATGGGTCTGACAAGGGAAGAATACAGGGATGTTATGACTTCCTTGATCCTAGACAAAATACCCTTACTTATGAGGTGGGCTATGTAGAAAGCATTCCATACAACAGAAGCAACATTGTGGTCAAAAGTCAGGTTGCTATCTACTTGGGTGCCCAAGTCCCTCATGACTGATTGCGTGCTTAGTACATTGTTATTAATGTGATAATTAGTGGGGACACCATTTTCCCCAAAGGAGATAATGATGCATTTCTTGGCATTCAGTTTAAGGCCATATTTCTTGCACCAGTCATTAGTTTGGGTAATACCCTTTTGGAGGATGTTCACATCACTAGGGGAATTTGAAACAGCACCCAGCTTGCAGTCATCTGCAAACTTGGTCAGCCACAAACCACTGGTTTAGACTTGCACTTCAGAAAAGTATATCCCAAACAGTAGAGGCCGTAAGACTGATCCTTGAGGTGCACGGCTCATTATGGGTCTACTACTAGAGGTGGCTTCCCCTATTTTGACTGAGTGAGTTCTATCAGTGAGCCAGTTAGCTACCCATCTGGTAACATACAGGTTGATGCCTAGCTGGAAGAGTTTATCTATTATACCCGCATGGGAAATAGTGTCAAAGGCTTTGGCTAGGTCAAGGTAGGTGGTGTGCACCATCTTCCCCTCGACCATGGCTTTGGTGACTGTTTTAAAGAAGTCAACCAAGTTTAACAGGCATGATCTCCCTTTAACAAAACCAAATTGTGTGGGGTCAAGTCATTGGAGGATGCCAATGTCCTTGTTTATAAGGTCCATGATAATGCATTCCATGGCCTTGCAAATCAGGCTAATCAGGCTGATGGGCCTATAATTGCTTGGGTTAGTGGGCGCCCCACATTTGTGTAGAGGGTTGACAGTGGCTGTCCTCCATTTGGCTGGGATGAAGCTGGTGCTCAGGCTTTTTGTTGAATAAGGTGCCTAATGGAGCTGAGAGCTCATGCCTGAGTTTATGTAGGACACAGCCAGGGATGTTGTCAAGTCCCAAGGAGACTGTATTTTTTGCCTTTGAGAGGGTATTAAAGACCTGGTCCCTGTTGATGCGGGGAGGGGTCAGGTGCTGGGGATGTCCTGGTTTACTTATGGGGGGACAGGGGGGTGACATTTTCACTGAACCTGTCTGCCAGCAGGTACGGTATATCTACAGCTTTCGTGTATGTGGTGTTCTTGAGCAGATTTGGGTGTTATCTTTGAGATTGCAGACATATGTGAAGAAGGCCTTGTTATTGTCCTTAGTGGATGTGGTCAATTCGGACTCGAAGTTAGCCTTAGAGGATTTCACCAGTGAACTTATTTGCTTGTTCAGACAAAAGAGAGCTTCCTTTCAACTTGGCAGCTGCTCCTTCTTGGTCCTGGACAGCATTTTTTTCCTTTTATTATAGAGTTTGTTTATTGCTGCTGTCTACCAGACAGGTTTACTCTTCCTTGAGGAAGATGATTTGGTCCTGTCATGTATTGCTGAGTCCATACAGCTGTGTAGGTGCTCATATATTTTTTTGGTGTAGGTTTGGACATTAGTGCTAGTTCCAACTGAAGGGATGGGGGCTGTGAAGCTGCTTATACCTGCTCTCGGAAGATTGTAGTCAGCTTTGGAAAAGTTTTTTCATTTGACCCTGACGGGGGGGGTTGTCAGGGGAGATGGTGACTTCGAAAGTGATCACTTTATGGTCAGATCTTTCCAAGGAGGATAACACTGTAGGGGTGCTACAGTGGCTTCTCATGTTGGTTAGCAACAGGTCCAGGATATTTTCACCTCTCGTGGGGGTGTCAACCAGCTGATCCAATGCACTGACACTGACAAAGTCATCGAATCTCTGGGCTTTCATGTTTGGGCTAGAAGAGGTCTTCCACTCTGTAGTTAGGTAGTTAAAGTCACCCAGGATCAGGGTAAAGGGTTGAATCCTGATGGATTCAAGTAAGTCCAGATATGTGGAGTGGGTGTCCTGAGTCATGGCTGGTGGACTGTAGCCAGCTATGATTTGAATAGGTGTTTTGTCAACAGTTAACTGCACTTGGAGTGTCTCCTGTGTGTTATACAGTTTGACCAGCCTGGAGGTGTGTATGTCTTTGATAAATATTGAAACTCCACCTCCTTTGGCTTTGTAGCCCTCCATTTGGGGTCTGAAATTATGGTAGGATGAGTAACCTGATAAGGCTGGGTGCTCTCTGCAGCTTTGAACCAGGTTTCAGTGACTGCATGAATGTCAGCATCCTTCAGGGTGAGGAAAGCTTGCAATGAGTGCAGTTTCATGCTACGACTCCTAGTGTTTAGTAGCATGAGCTTTACATTTCATTTATAAGAATTTTTCACATTGGTAAGTTTGTGCTCATGACTGTCTAAAAAAGGCATGATGGGGGAGGCAAGAGCCTTTGCCAGAAGCCTGAAGCCCATGGGGACAGACGAAGGCCATCTCTGCCAAAGCATCGTGGCCTGTCAATCATGTCCTCCCAGGCTGTCAGGTACTGGACCCCCTTGGAATAACACAAGAAACTAAGCCAATTGTTAAAGTCATTCATTTTCTAATTGTATTGAGGCATCATTCTGGGTAATGGTAGGATGCTACTTAAGGCTAGGGACATACCTGCCTGGGACACATATTCAGCAAGCTCAATCATGTCTCTCTTCATATAGTCCAGAGAGGTACATCTCAAGTCATTCACACCAACATGGACTATGACAGAGTCATAACAGTACCTGTTGTTAAGAGACTTGAGTGTGTGCATGATATGGCAGAGTCTAGCACCTGACAAGCAACTTACAATGACTTTCTCCTTGTCTAGTCTGGTGAGCACCACATGTGTGTGTCTCACAATAGAGTCTCCTATGACTAGTATACTGGGTTTGTGTCTGGGCCTTAGAAGTTGTGAGACACAGGCATGTGTACTATGTGTGGTGTTTGGTGCTGTGGGTTGTAATGTGCATGTGTGTTTTTGCTTTGCAGGTCTCTTTTGATTAAGTATGTTTTTGTTGAGAACCTGTGCATATGTAGGAGTGTGTTGTACAGGTGTGGGTGGTGTTAGAGGTGTGGTGTTTGTAGTGTTTGAGCAGACAACCTTCTCAGTGCCAGATGTACTGGCTTGTGACTGAGACAGTAAGGATTCTAGGTTCTTAATGTAATTGCGTCTCACATATTGTGTTATTAGGTGGTAGTAATAGAGGGTTGTCTGTGTACTTGAGGCAGTTGTTACACTGTCTCAGAATCCCCACATCAACAAGACTAGCAGGAGAAACTATAGGAAATTGTCCAACCATGGTTGTCAGAATCCGTGGAAGTGAGGTCAGGGATAGTAGAGAGGGTACTATCTGAGGAGAGTACATATTGGTGTGAGTAGGGCTGGATAAAATCAATACAGTAGCTGCAAGGGAGGGCCTCACTTACACAGGAGTGCTGGTAAGGGAAAAATGCAGCTGAGATACCTCGCAAAGGATTAAAACAAGGCAGCAGTGGTGTGCAATGCACAAACAAGCACAAGCCTATGCAAACATAGAGTTTAAACATCACAAAAACGAAAGTAAAATATAAACACTGGAATTGAAAGATCAACCATTGTGCCTGAGCTCTTAGCTAAACACCCTATGCCAGACCAGTTCCAACCAGTTCACTTACTCACACTAAGTGCAGGTAGGACCCAGCCAACACAAGATGGTGTAGCAGGAAACACATGAATCATACAAACAGATCTGGATACAGCAAAACCTGTAACCAGACTACGCTAAAGATATTTAAACTCTATTTAGGTTGATTTAACACAGGAGAACAGAAACACACTTAAATATAACAGTAGCAAACAAGAGCAAACTGATTTAAACAAATTAACCAATAAAAAAGCTCTAAACTGAGCCATGTTCCAGCAACCTTCAATCAGAAGAGTTCTGACTGCATAATTATGCTACTAGGGTGCAGGGGAACCCTCTCCAATGAAAGGTGGCCTGGTTTAGTGCTCAGGTTATACAAACAGAGCTAAATTCAGCAGGTCTGAATCTAGTGTATGCTACAGCAAATAAGGTGGACCAATTTCAGAAAGAAACAGTTCAGATAAGCAGGCACAATAAGCCTTCAACAAGTAATTCCCATCTCAGAAGGTCAGAATCTACTGTCTCCTCCCACAAGAGTGCAGACAACAAACCTTCTTAATGTAAAATAACTGGCCTGAAGACCAAGTGCGTAAACCAGAACAAGGACACTTTTAGAATAACAGACACATTAAACCTTCAACCAGCAATTCCCAACTTAGAAAGATGTAAGCTACCTCTCCAGCCATAAGAGTGTAGACCACAAACCTTCCTAATGTAAAACAACTGGCCTGAAGCTCAATTACTTAAACCAAAAGGCTTAGAATAACAGTTACAATTATGCTACTAACAAGCAGTAATAAATGCAGCAAAATAAATGCAACTGAATACTTTTAAGAAAAAGCAGCAAAAGCAAAATAAAGTAATAAAGTAGGAAGGAAGAAACACAAATACAGTAAAAGCAGATGAATAAAATGCATTTCTTTAGGTTAAGTGGGAAGGGAAGAATGAAGATAATGTAGGGTTGCGAAACTAAGGTGGTAGGCCTTGCCAAATGATCTCTCTGTACTCAGCAGAATGAGCAGATGAGATGGGGCTGTGAGGAGTATCCAAAATTAGATTTATACTAAGGGCAGGCAACTCAAAAGCCATCAAATGTAAGAACACAAGAATGGAGCAGGTGGGAGGGAAAATGCAGTCAGAGATGAACAATATTCAGAGCAAGCAGGCCAACAAGCAGGCCAAACAAATACTTCAGCTAAATAGAGATATTTCTAAATAAAAAAGCAATGCTGTTTGTCAGCTACCCCTCCACACTAATTAACTGGTGTTATTCATAGTTTGCAAAGGTATTTTTTGGTAACTTTTTAACTGACCCTAACCAAGAACTCTTAAAACTCCAACAGAACTGAAAACCTAAAACAAAACAAACGTAATACTAGAATGAGATACAAAATAGAAGTGATCGAACCTTAAACGAACAGCTTCAATTCAAAATAAAATGCAGCCAGAAATCAACAATATTCAGAGCAAGCAGGCCAAGCAAACACTTCAGCTAAATAGAGATATTTCTAAATAAAAGAGCAATGCTGTTTCTCAGCTCCCCAACTAATTAACTGGCGTTATTCACTGTTTGCAAAGGAATTCTTTGGTAACTTTTTTAACTGACCCTAGCCAAGAAACCTTAAAACTCCAACAGAACAAAAAACCTAAAACAAATGTAATATTAGAATAAGACATAAAATAGAAGTGATCAAACCTTAAATGAACAGCTTCAATTCAAAATAAAATGCAGCCAGAAATCAACAATATTCAGAGCAAGCAGGCCAATAAGCAGGCAAAACAAACATTATTTCAGAGCTAGGAGTTTGTTTTAATGAGAGCACACTTTTTTTCCTGCCAGTTTAAAAGTTGTTTAAAGTAACTGAAAACATTTTTCTGCAGTGAGATTGTGTTTATTTTACCTTTTGGGACTGGCAAAATGTTTTAAAGTGCATTTTATTGTGTTTTTGTTTGAAATAGAAACTTTTAAAGATTTACTTTTTACTGGCTTTTCCTGCTTGCTTTCCCAGATTAAAAATAATAATATAATGACCTGCTCTGCCAGAAAAGGTGAGGTTGAAAAAGTGCTGTTTCACCAACTAGGTAAATGGTGGTGAGCCCAGAACACAGGAAATGTAGATATAAAATACTTGCCCTGCAAGGGTTGGAGCTAATAGGAGACTCTCCTTCGTTCAGCTGCTATCCTTAATAGCTGTCTTTAATGTTGATTGGAATTCCTATTTTTCAGTGGGAATAGTCAGGTTGGAAGTAAAATTCCCATGAAAATAGTTATCTTGAGGATAAAATCTTAAATGAAGAAATAAATGGAGAAGTTTGTTCTTCTTTTTCACATCATTCTTTGTTAGCTGCAGATGATTGCTGTTTTATAAAAAAGTGACTGTAGCAACCTATACTTACTGCAAACATGTTGGGGAATTTTCAGTTGCTTATCTTTGCAGAGTCTTTTTCATTGTTGGGAATCTTTCACTTGGGTGAGATATCTCTTAAACAAGCTGGAATTCCAAAAGAACATTTCTTAAGTCATTTTTGACTCAATCACACAAGATTGTGTTCCTGGTGTGTCAGCTAAATACCTCAGTTCAAACAGCTTTTCTTCCACAGGAAAATTAGGTCTTTATCTAGATCTGTTTCTAAGGTTATGAACTCAGATGTCAGTCACTGTGAGGGAATACCTCAGGATTTTGGTTCTCACTGCTTCTGTGATTCTCATGATACCTCTGGTAAGATGACATGAGAAAGATACAATGGTATCTGAAGTCTCTTTGGTTTCAGCACCAACATCCCTTGTCTTTTCAAATTCCAGTGTTGGGGTTTGTTAGAAGAGAAAATCACTTGGGGGAGACAGCAAATGTCCACAAATATAGGTCTCTCTTCTTCGTCCCTGTTTCAATGCCATCAGTCACCGCAGATGCATCGGACTTTGCTTGGGGAGCAGTTTCAAGAGGGATAAAAGTGCAAGTTGTGTAGGATACCAAATACAGATGAAAGCACACAAATATAAAAGAGATGCTTGCCCTGGTCAAGGAACTCAACTCTCTGAATCATCTTTGTTTTCTGGGACCTCTTCAAGTTTTTACAGACAATACCACAGCCATATGGTACATTGACAAGACAGGGAGAGCTAGATCATACCCCCTCTGCAGACTATCCAAGTTAGCATGGGATATAACTTGATAGCACAGTCTCATTCTACAGGTATCCTACACTCTGTCAGAGCAACACTGTGTGGCAGACAAGCTGAGCATGACAAATCCAGGAGAGGCAAGTTCATTAAGTAGATTTATGTGCCTCCTCTCTGAAGAATCAGCTGGTAAGATTCTGCTCTAGAACTCCTAGCAAGAAGGCGCGGAAGACATTCTTTATCTTTTCCTTGGACAAGAATGTTTCAGTATAATTTTCCACCATTTCCACTGATATCCAGGGTACTTATGAAGATTCATAAAGAATCCACCAAGATCATTGTGGTGACTTCCTTCTGTCCCAGACAACAGTGGTTCTCCCTTCTTTTGAAAATGGCCATGGGCAATTACCACAGGCTTCAAGACAGACTGGATCTACTCACACAAGAGCAGAGGCGTTTGATACACCCAAATCCCATTCAACTTCAACTGACTGTCTGAATGATAGGGTCTTAATTTTCTTTAGGCACCTGTTTACAGAAAATGTGCACAGGTACAAATGGAGGCAAGAAAGTCTCCTACTAGAAAGTCATATATTAGCAAATTGGATAAGGTTTTCTAGTTGTTGCCAACATAAACAGCACCCATTCAGGGCTAGTTGTTGTCTGGGTGTTCAATATTTGTGTGAGTTACTATCCTATGGCCATTTGCATTCCTCCATCCAGGTTCATTTATTGGCTATTTCAATATGTCTACCCATGGATGCTCCTCTTTCCATACATTCTTATGTGAAAATGTTTTTGAAAGGGGTTTTGTATAAGAAGTTTCCAAGAAAACCAGTGGCTCCTCCTTAGGATTTTAATTTTGTGTTAGATAAACTAACACATGCTCCATCTATTTGAACCTGCTAACCTGCCTGACTTGAGATTTTAACATGGAAAACAGTTTTACTGATTGTGCTGACATCTGCAAGAAATGTATCCGAGTTGCATGCTCCTATGGTGATTGAACCATATATCATTTTCCACTAAAAACATTTTTTGAAAATGAATCCTCCTTTTATACCTAAAGTGGTATCCAGTTTTACTTTAAGCCAAACTATCCATTTCCCCATTTTCTTTCCTGAGCCTGACAATGAGGGAGGAAGGACACTCAGTACCTGAGTTGTCTGTGGACATCCAAGGTAGGATATTCACAAAACTAAATTTTTCAGATCATCCAATCAACTGTTCATTTCTTATGAAGGCAAGAAAAATGGACAACCTGTGCCAAATGGCTGTCTAGGGCTAATACCTTTTGTTATACACACCATAACAAAACTATTCAAGACAGGGTCAAGGTCCACTCTACCAGGGCCTTGGCTTCACCTATGGCTTTTTCAAAAGGTTTGGATTCTAGAAGTATTATAGAAGCAACAACTTGATCCTATGTACATACTTTTACAGAGCAATATAAGCTTGATTCCTTCTGTAGGTCTAGGTCAGGTTTTCCCAGGACTATTCCTCAGGGACTCCTGGACCCTTCTCCTTCCACCTTCCAAATGTAGTAAGCTAGGGTAAATTACTCATATAGCTAAGGCTACTGCAGAAGTGATTAATGTGATGAACATAGTACAGGTGAGTAGGTAAACTTGCATAACAGTAGATGTTCACAAGATCACTGCTGCAGTAGCTGCTCCCTGCCTCCCATTCTTCTTGCTTTTGGCATTTTGCTCATTCCAAGGTGTAAATACATAATATTTGTTGTTCCTAGCATTGTTCTTTCAGGGTTCAGCCTCCCTCTTTCTCATGGCAGGAAAGGTCTGAAGAGCTTGCTGCCCTAACCTGTCTTTTTAGTCAGCTCAGTTTGAGCTGACTGATGTTTTGGGCATGTGAGCATGCTGTCTGGTTGTTATAAACTTGGCAAGACATAACCCATATAGATAAGACTACTGTAGCTTGTGATTATTTGAACATCTACTGTTATTTATTTATTTATTGACATTTGATGACTGGGAAATTCTAACTGGGTAGAAGCCCATTTTTAGCGGAGACCCACAAGAAAAGCTCAAAAGTATTGCAAAACATTTTAAGAATAATAATTTTACAAGTTTAAAAAATAAAGCAAAAAATACATTTTAAATAATTATACCTAATTAGACATAATATGAAAACATTAAGTAGATACAAGTTATATAACAATGATTTAATAGAGACATTTTACCCTATTTATAGAGAAATTAAAAGTAAGTTAGTATAATACAAACAGGGATTGCAATACAAAGTGAGAGAAAAGCAGGCTAATAGTATATTTAGAGAGAAAGCTATGGGAGAGAAATTGATAGAAGTAAGGAAGTGAGTGAAGAAGGGAGAATAAGGAGATGTAAGGTATGAATAGGTATTGTCCACGTTTAGCACTATAGTTTATCCTGGTTATGGTAAGTTTACTTGCACAACTGTATTTTCTGAATACAATATAGATTTAGTTGTATAAAGGGCTTGTTCTTCTTTGTCTATCCACTTAATTCTCAGGAAAGCTTTGCCTGTGCTGAAGTCTGTCTTAAGGGAATGCGATGGCAGCAAAATTCTGAATAAATTTCTGATAACAGCTTGTCAGGTGTAAGAATGTCTTGAATTGCTTCTTAGTATTTGGCATAGACCAGTTTTGTGTAGCTTCAATTTTTTTAGCCTGTGATTTTATCATACTTCAGCCAATATAATCCAAACAGCAAACTTCTGCCATGCTTACTTGCACTTAGGTGGGTTAGCAGTTAGTCTAGTTTGATGTAAAGAGTCCAAGATGGCCAGAATTTTGGAAATATAATTCCTAGTAAACTTAAAATATTGCCACATCATACAGGTAGGCTGTTGCATACTGGGTATGGAGTCTATGGCCCTTTTCCATCAGTCTCTTGAATTTTGCAGATGCCCTGTGGAGACTAAAGGCAGACTTATATGTTGAAAGAATCCATTTGGTGTGGAGAATGTTTCTGCCTCAGCTTCTGCAGCTAGTGGAATTTGTTAATTAAGCAATAACCCATGCCTGGATACGGGTAATGCTGGATTTACCCACAGTTGGTGTGGTTTGGTCATGAGGGCGAAGCCCGAGTGGCCAAACAAAGACAACCATGGGTAAATCCAGCATTACCCACACCCAGAAGTGGGTTATTGCTATTATACAATGACATTATTTAAGAAAACAAATACTTACGTTTCTTAAATAATGGCATTGTATAATACCTCCTTGCTGCCCTTCCGCAGCTGTCCAGTATTCTGTGGCAGTTCTGATGTACTGCGTATGCGTATGGTTATGCAGTACATCAGAGCTGTGTGTGGAAGCAACGGAGAAAGGAAGATCTCCGTTGCTTTTTAAAAGGTGTCTCGCTATGTTAAAAGAGTTTAACATAGTGAGACAGCTTTAAAAAAAGCAACAGAGAAAGGAAGATCTCTGTTGCTTTTTTTAAGATATCTTGCTATGTTAAACTCATTTAGCATACCAAGATAACACCAACTGAGCTCTTCTGTTCTCCGTTGCTGTCCAACACACACAAAAAACAGACTTATACTAATGGAAAAAGTCCAGGCGACCGGACCGTTTTCCATTAGTATAAGTCTGATTTACAATGGGCACACTGACCAATCAGAGTGCACGTTTTGGAATATTAATGGGGGGGGGGTCATTGTATAATAACCTTTAATTAGATCCAAAGTGGATTAAAACATAGCCTATCCCAGTCTTTCAGCCAGTTTGCCTACTCGGGCATAGGATATAAATAAATTTGTATATGCTGTTCAACTTTCTGAAGTCATTGCAAAACCTCATAGACCATCAGTTTTGGGAACCAGTACTATGGGCTATTTCATTCACTTTTGGATTCTTCTGTGATCTCAAGTTTAAGCATTTTCTTTAACTTTTTCCAGTCTTCTTGGTGTTGGGATTACAGTATCTGGTATGATTTCAAATGAACTTTCTCAGCATGTTGTTGGAATGGATTACATTGGTCCTGCCAGACAACTCTGAGAATATGTCCTTATTCCTGAGCACAAATTCTTTAACTTCCTGTTTCAAGATTCGAAAAATATCGACCCTATTTTGATTTGAGGACATGCTGTGATGCGGGAGATCTTCTCTTCTCTTGCAAGCATACTTATTATAGAAACATTACTTCAGTTTCTCTCCATGATTTCAGAATATTTGTGTGGTATACATTCTCTGGTTTCCTTTTTACTGTTTTTCTTAGCTTATAGTTATTTACTTTCTCTACAATTTCACATGATCCTTGTTACTTTGCAAAGAATGTTACACAAGTAGTTTATCTCCTGGTTTGAACTCTCTGACACAGACATTTTTCTCTTGTTAAAGACATTATAGTTCTCAACCTATCCTGCTGGTATGAACAATGCTATATCATGCTTTTAAAGGGGATGATTTCCTCCACATATGTATGCTTTGGTAAATCTAGCAGGCTTACAAATATTTGCCATAGACCAGTTTAATCTGTGAGGATCCACTCTGAGGCTTTGGCTATTTCTCCTACAACAAAGAAAAAAATATAAAGCAGTTGGTAATTTGATCCCATCCATTGTTATTGTGTTCTGTAATATAAACATTAAAGTTTTATTTAAATGCTCAAGCAGTCCCTCTGTCTGAGGGTGGTACACATATATATTTAGGTCTTTCACTTAAAAATGACAAAGCTACTTTTAAAGAAGCAAAAGTGTATTGTTTATGAATACTTGTCTGACTATTTACCTTCCAGCTGACTGTTCTCAGCAGCACTTACCAGAAATTAGGCATCTTCCCCAGCTGTAGCATGGATACTTTTCCTGGTCCTGATGTTCTCTCCTTCAGTGTACCTAAAAAGAATACAAAGGCACAGCACAAGCCCTTGTCTGTACTGCAGGCTCAGTCAGTACCTCAGCCAACAGTAGGTGATTCTGCAGTGGGCAGTGCTGGTTCCTCAGACCACTTACTGGTTTCCTCAAATTCCTCTGTTGTAGCCTTGCTGACTATTCTATCTGGATTGGGGTCAGACACGTCCTCTTTGGCTGTTCCATCGATAGATATGGGTGTGATTTCCCCACCCTGGGCCAGTAAGCAAGGAACCTGAATCCTCACCACTGACACTGGAGAGGGACGTTCACTTGGAATACAAATAGATACATTCAGTATTTCTAGATGTAGACCTCTCTGCATAAAGCACAATTTCCCTTAAGAGCACCCAAGGGACATGCTCAGTCCAGAGGCTGGGTCCTCTCTATATCTGTCCAGACCCCCAATAAGACTGCCCACTGGCACAACTTAGAGTTGAGTCCTTAGACGGGGTTCCAAGCTAAGTTCTCCCACACCCTCTTTGTGAAACCAGTGCTTTGTGTCCCTGCTTCAAGCAGCTGACACACACACACACACACACACACACACACACACACACACACACACACACACACACACACACACACACACACACACACACACACCTGGGAAAGGCTGGCACTAATTCACTTGCTGTGCCCCCTTCTGCCCAGACTATAAGGTAGTTATCACTGCCATCAGAACCCCTGCCAGCTACTTTGCAGCTCTTACAAGGGTACCCAATTATACTGAGTGAGATTAATATTAATACAAATGGCAATGCTGACCAAAGTGCAAGGCTTTCAGGAGTGGACAGAGTTATCACCAAATAATTATATGCAAATACCCTCAAAGCTTAAATAGTTTCTAAAAACGGACCAGACACAATGACATTTTTAAATGTATTTAATAATAAATAATAAAAGAACAAGAAAATACTAAATATCTATTCACAGTAAACACCAGAATTTCAGTCACAGTGAATATTAAAAATAACACAGAATGGAAGTTTCATACTGTTATAGAAAAACAATATTTAGCTAGTCTCACTATCTATTCCTGATTGACTAAAATAATTACTGTTCCTACTGAATGAACAGAGCAAGGAAAGATGGTGAGTGGTCCTTGTTGTCAGATCCAAGACAGAATACAGAATGTTGCAGAGACTTCAGTCTCCTCTAATATTAAAACATTATCTCTGTACAGAATAAAATCACATACATCTGGTCATTTGACTCTATTTCCTGCACTATCCTCCATCACTAGAAGATACCAGGGTTTAGCACCTATGCACTGCAATACACACAGATAGAGCTTTGCCCAGATGTGGTGCGGCTGCCTGAAGTCATAAAGTTATAAAACCATTTCACTCTTCCTACAGGAGCTACCAACTATTTTCTAGCTCAGACATTGCGTCTCTGGCTCCATTCAAAATTGAGGGATAACATCTTTATGTCTTAACCCAAAAAGTAATTTAATTTCAGATATACTTTGCAAAGTCAGGTGGAAAAAGATTAGCCTCTTTTCCTCCAATATATGCTGTTACAATGTATACATTTAATTCAGTTACAATAATACACATACATTTCTTTTCCTTCCAGTGGGGTGCACTGTTGATGGATTTTAACACAAGGAAACCTTACAAATACATTTTTAGCATGAGCATCTGTACAAATCAGTTTGATATACAAATGAGATATAGTTATTTACAACATTCCAGCTGGCTGTGCTGACATATGTTACAAATCCACTGCCCTATTTCTTCTGGCATGGCTGACAGTACCTCCAATCATCACAACGGACATTGCAGAACCATTCATTTTAGTTGCTGGAGACACCCTGGGTGGATCTCTTTGGAGCAGCTGGGAAAAAAAACTCTTACTCATAATATGTTTTTTTCTTGTCAGTTTTCACTCACAGATGTCCCCAAGAAAAAGAAACAGAAAATGAATCATTGTGACAATAGCTACATGGTTTCTGTTGCTAAAAATGTTATTACCTTAGCCAAAAATTTGATGCAGGCTTTTAACCCCGAGTGTCAAGTGCCTCATGCCATTCCTTTTTCCTTCACTCCTAGAGATGGAAAACTGAAGTACTTCAGAGGGCTTGAGTGAAGTCTGGTATCCCACCTGTGACTCAGAGGGTGACAGGACTAATAAGAAACAGAGTATAAAGGATTAGTCCAGATAAATCTTAAATCTTAAGACTCTACCATTAGATGAAGCCATGGAGTACTTCAATACTACCTTCTTAGGTATCCTTAATCTTATGGCCCAACAAAGTATAATTCATACTAAAACTATCCCAGCCCCCTGGATCTCAAAGGACACAAGATCCCTACTGAAACAATGAGACATAGCTTGGGCAACCTGGCATACCAACAAAACAAGTGCAAATCAACAATACTTCTTACAGCTCAGAAACAAAGCAAAAAAAAAAAAAAAAACAATACATAATGACAAAAAAGTTATTATATCCAGCTACAGGAAACTCAATACAACAATCCACAAAAATTCTGGTCCGCAATCAACCACATTCTCCTACCAGGCAAAAATCACCTCCCCAAACCCTAACATTGAAGGTAATAACAATGATATTGCCACACAGTTTAATGACTAGTTCACCTCCTCCATCCAAAAGTTATTCAACAATTTTCCCACTGCGACTATAAATACCCCCAAAATACAAAACTGTCACCATAAGACCAACACCCAGTTCTTTCTTAAACCAGTTCCACCTGACCTAATTCATAAACACCTTGCCAAATTGAAACCCACCACTCTCGCTGCTGATAAACTCCCTGTTAACTACTTCAGGAGTGCTGCCTCTGCCATTGTCTACCCTATTTCCATACTCATCAATAGATCCATACCTGAACACACTGTCCCCTCTCTCTGGAAAATTTCTTACATTATCCCCTACACAAAGGTGGTTCCTTGACAGAACTTAGTAATTATCGCCCCATAGCTATACTATCTCCCCTACCAAAAATCTTAGAAAAATGTGTACACACCCAACTACTGAATCATCTTCTTCAATATAACCTGCTAGCAAATTCCCAACATGGATTTCGGCCAAACCATAGTACCATCTCTGCCCTTATATCCTTTACTGACCACGTCAACCAACAAATAAATCTCAGTAACTTTGTATCTGTTGTCTTCCTAGACCTGTCAAAGACATTATCACACCGCAAATTACTATTGACTCTCTCTGAGCTCAATCTGGATAACTCCTCTCTACTGTGGTTTAAAAATTATCTGCCCCTCTGGCAACAAGCTGTTAAATGGCATAACTCTCTCTCCCCTCTCCTCCCAGTGGGACAAGGTGTTCTGCAAGGATCCATTGTTGGTCCCTTACTATTTTCCATCTTTACCAATAACCTCCCCTCGGCTACCCAACAAACTAATATAGTACAGTATGCTGATGACACCACCCTTATTTGCTCAGCCCCCCTCTCTACAATTACTCCAAGATAGAACCCAGGAAGCCTTCACTACTATAGAAAAATGGCTAAATTCCTCCCACCTCTTACTAAACCCATCTAAGACCCAAGTCATGTTCTTCCACCCATCCAAAACTTTTACCCCCACCTCTCCATTCTCAATAACATCCTCCAATAATACCCTTATCATACCAGTAACTTAAGCCAAGTTGCTAGGTGAAACTATTGACCAAAACCTAAAATTCAACAAACATATAGCACTAACAATTGCCAAAGTTCATAAAAACTAGGTTCACTCTACCGCTGCAAAAGCTTCCTCACACAGGAATCCTGAATCACTATCTCTCGTACCCATCTACTGTCCAGTTTACTATATGCTTCCCCAGTTCTAATTAACCTAAACAAATTTGACCTTCTGAAACTATCTACCTGCTATAATAAAATCTCAAAATTTGCAAACAAAGCTAAGTTTTGTTCTCACCACTGCCTCTCCCTAAGACAACTAGGATGGTTAGAACTCCCTAACCTACTAAAACAGATTCAACTTATCCTGACCCATCAACTGCTATACCAACCAAATAAAATGCCTGCCCTCTATGGTCTGCTCACCTTCCATAATACTGTGTGTCAACTAAGATCTTCCAATATCTCCCTACTGACTGTTCATAGGTTAGAACTAGGCTAACTGCCCTTGAGAGCCATTTTAAGCCTAGCCAATTATCCCTTGTGAGACTCAAATCCTGCAACTTGTGTTTGTAAGGCAAACACCTTAACCATTAGGCCACCCTCCCAACCAATTGTTTACATAGCTCAGGCCAATCTCTTTATTCCTATGCAGTTGCTAAGGCCTGGAACTCTGTATACCCTGACATTAAATGTCTAAATAGTAAACATACTTTCAAATCCCTACTAAAAGATCTCCTATTGAAAACTTGGATATGTTCCTGTAAAGAACCAGACTAATTTCACCTGTTCCTGACTTTCAACATCCCTAGATCACAGGTGTACTGTGTAGTTTCACTTAGTGCATAGTACTGTAAACCAGGTGTTTAGGCCATCTTTATAGTTATGATTTCTAGTTTATGTCCCTGTCTGTCTATGGAAACTTCTTTTTGAATTTATGTTCAAGCAATTCTATATTTGTTGTATAATATCTTGTTTAATTGTTTCTCAATTTTATAACCACTGTATGCTGCATCATTTGTAAAACTCTGATTTTACTCCATTTATATGTTCTATGCTCTTTGCACAAAAATATGTTTATATAATTTTTTTATTATTTGTATTATTTTTTATAATTTTTTACTATGTATTTGGAGTTTTTCTCCTCCGACCTCCACTGAAAATGGTCACTTTGTGTCCAGTCGGACTATCCCAGTAAACAAATGGAAAATAAATAAAATAAAAATAAATAAATCACTTTAACTAGCAGATCTAGGAGAGTTATTCTCTAATACCCTCCTGTGGGAGGAATAAAGACACCTTGGTGAAGTTTTCAGCAGTTTATTCAGTTAAGTAGGTAGATGGATGACTGTTCTTGTTCTAATACATTGCATTCAACAGGTCCATTATTTAAAAACAGACAATGGTGGGAAGGTCCATGGGAGATGATTGGAGGACAGTCTGGGAAATGGAAGCCAATCCCAAAGCTTAGAGGTTAGTCCCTTATTTGAATATTCCTAAAAGACTCGTGAGAGGTTGCCAGCATAGGTGCCAGAACCATAGAGCCAGGGGAGGAGGGGAAGCCCCCCCCCCTTTTATAGCTGCAAAACCTGTCAGGAAAAATTAATAAAGTGGAGTTTTCACGCTAATGTGAATTCGCACGGGGAAGTTAAACTAACTAAACTAGCTGTTCTTGTTTTCTTATTGCTCTGTGTTACAGGAGTTATGCTGCCGCTATTCCATTAGTGCTGCCAGAGTCAGGCTGCTAAGGAGAGTTTTGTCCTTTTATTTGCAGGGGTTATGCTGCTCCTGTGTGCATGTGTGTGTGTGTGTGTGTGTGTGTGTGTGTGTGTGTGTGTGTGTGTGTGTGTGTGTGTGTGTGTGTGTGTGTGTGTGTGTGTGTGTGTAAAATTTCCCAGTTAGGTATACCTGGTGGTTAGTGTTACTCAGGCTCAAACAACAGCCTGAATTCTCTACCCATACCACCACTTGTGATTCAGGGAGTTGAGTCCACAGCTCTCCACTGTCCAGATTTTCACAGAATATTTGGCTCATGCATTTGGTCTGTTCCTATTAAAATTTTTGTTTTTCTGGCAAATCAATGAGTACTGAATTCACTAAATAATGATAGCTCTTTAAGTTTCAGTCTTTCTATCTTTCTGGAAACACGTGGTAACACAAAACACTGTATTTTAGCAACTTTCTAAGATTATATAAGCAATATTTAAAATGTGTCCCTGGTTTTGGGCCTTTTCCCCCAAATAAATGTTTTCTTTTTCCAGATTTCTTGTGCTGCAAAGTTAAGAGATTTAGTTGCTAGTCAAGTGGATTTTACAAGGACAGGGGCGGCTCGTGGCATCGGGCTGCCGGACTGCAGCCCCCTCAGCTAGACAGCTGAGTAGTTGTTGAAGATGTTTATTTTGTTTTTTTAATGTAAAAAAAAAAAATCTTTTTTTCTACTTTAAATTTCGAGTCCGCGACTTGAAAGTACGCGCATGCGCATTGCGCACTTCAATCGCAACAGCGTTTTTTTTTTTTTTTTTTTTTAATTCCTGCAATGTTTTCATTGCAGCCCGGAGGAGCAAAGAAGGCATCATTGTGATGCCCAGAACTTCCCAGAAGTCTATGCGGTTGAGACACAAACCGCATAGATATGGAAGGGGCTCGGACTGCGACGCCCGCAGGCACGCCATGACGTGTTGCTGGGCAAATGCTGCTGATTGGTTGTCGCCTCTTCCGGCTTTATGTGCTGGGAAAAGAGCGAGAATCAGTCAGTTAGCTTCGAGCTTCAGCTTTCCTTGCTTTGTTTTGTTTCATGATCTTTTTACTTTTTTTTTTTTTGTGAATAATTTTTTGGGAATCAGATTTTACGTTTTTGGGTGGTGTGGATTTTGTCAGCTGTGCAGCGTGTGCCTAGAAGAACAGAAGAACAAGAAGAAAGAAGAAGAAAGAAGAAGAAGAAAAGTTTTAAAGTACAGAGTGAAGGTGCAGAATTAAGTAAGTAAATGTTAGTTAGCCTTCACAAGCTAGTGTGATTAATGCGTTTTGCGCAAGCGCGTGTGTGTGTGTGTGTGTGTGTGCGTGCATGCGTGGGTGTGAGTGAGTATGTATGTGCATCATCTAACCAGATGTTGTTAAGACTCATTACCAAGAGACATCTGTTCTTACAAAAATGGAATGAGTCTAGTGATTTGCATGTGTGTGCAGAGACAGCATTCAGGACATTCTCAGAATACACAGACAATTATAACATCAAGATCAAGGGTGCAATACCTTTGAAGCACCACTGATGATGTTCCTTGACAGTGATGTTGAGCTGTAACTAATACAGCAGTAATTCATTTTAAGTCCTTTATCAGACAACAAATCTGGTACAGTGTATATAGAACAGGAGAGGACTGCCGGACCTTCCATCAGCACTACAGCATTTCGATTTTGTCCACACTTGTATACCAAGTGAGGAATCCCCCTGGAGCCTGCTTTTGCTAGACCTGACTGGGATAAGTGCTTGTCCTTGCTGCATGTTGACAGGGAGCTGTTGAATTCTGATCACCAGTTGAAACAGGTTGATTCCTAGCATCATGAAGGCTTACCTGGTTTCAGTTTTTGGTGGAAACTCCTGTAATTTTAATTGTGGACTGTTCTAGCCTGTGCTACTGCCATAGAGGGATAAAGCCCTACCTACAGCCCAGGATACCTGAGCTGACAAGCATTTCAGGGAACTGATGGTGTATAGGCAGGGATGCTTGGTATGCCCATCCTGGTGGTGCGGAATACTGGCTCATACAGCAGGTCCAATGATGATGGTAACTATTGCTGGCACATTAGGGGAACATGCTTGCGAGAACAAGGTGTACAAGTAGCCCTCAAGTGTTCTATTCCTCATAAAATCTATGGTTTGTAAATATTGCAAGGTTTGATATTTGATGGTGCAGTGGTAGCATGGTTGCCTCACAACTGTATGTTTTTGGGTTTGATTCTTGGCTGGGGTGCCTTCTTTGTGGGGGGGGGGTCTGTATCTTCTCCCTGTGTTTGTGTGGGTTTGCTTTTGTGTCCTCCCATGTTACAAAGACATGTCTGCATTATTTCTTCCTGGGCCTCTGTTGAGAATTGTTTTTTTTTGTTCCAAGTCAGACTGTCCTGATTAACAAATGTTAAATAAAATTGACAGGCATTTGAATTTCAGACTTCAGGTTTCTGAATGTTTACTTCCTTACATATTTGATGGTGCAGTGGCAGTATTGTTGCCTCACAGCTATAGGTTTTCTGGTTTGATTCTTGGCTGGGGTGCCTTCTGTGTGAAGTCTGCATCTCCTCCCTGTGTTTGTGTGGATTTGCTCTGGTGCCCTGTCATTTTACAAAGACGTGTCTGCAGTATTTCTCCCTGGGTCTCTGCTGAAAATTGTTTTTGTTCTGTCAGCAGTAAATCTGACAGGCATTTGAATTTCAGACTTCATGTTCTTCAGAAAATACATAGTAACACAAGCGTAACACGACCTTTTATTCTAGCAATTTTCTAAGTTTATAAGATGAATATTTGAAATGTGTCCCTATTTTTGGGACAGTATTCCCCTATTATTGGCTTCGTCCATGTTTTTTGTGCTAAGGTTGACAGCTATCGCAAGAACTGAATTCACTGAATATGTTTGAGGGCTGTGTTCCCTCACTACTGGGTTTGTCCAGGTGTTTTGTACTAGGAGGTTTCAGTCTTCCTCTTTTACAAAGCAGCTGATTTGGCATAGTGGTATGTTGCTCTGACTGTTTTGCACAGGGACCTTGGCAGTAAAATGTATGGTTCTAGCAACTTTCCACGATTATACAAGCAATGTTTGTGTCCCTGTTTTTTGGGCTTTTGACCCCCCCCCCAATACAGTTTG
The DNA here is from genome assembly GCF_019279795.1 of Protopterus annectens. Lineage (NCBI taxonomy): Eukaryota > Metazoa > Chordata > Ceratodontiformes > Protopteridae > Protopterus > Protopterus annectens. The sequence continues at coordinate 1,910,024,000 of NC_056741.1, read as the reverse complement.
GCTTTTTCCAGTTTTCTTGTGCTGCAAAGTTGAGTACTGAGTAGATTTTACAAGGGGCTGAGAGCTGCAGGGGAACAGAAGTTTAGTGTTGCTTAAGTGAAATTGGTTTGCCTTGTTAATAGCACAACAGGTTGTGTACTTGCTTTTGATGCAGAAGGCTGTGGGTTCTACTCCCACAAGTGGTGGATGCTGCCGTACTGAGAATGTTCTCCTTGGTGAAGATACTAACTATGAGTCAGTTATCAATTTGCAATCCATTTCCTCTTGCAATATTACTAGCTTATCATTTTTTTTAATGTAATATAGGCAATTTATTCCTGAGGGGCAACAGACACTTTATTTTTCGATGAAACCATGAAATATAAAGGTGTTTGCTAGCAGCAACCTCTTCATTAGTTACAGATTTCTTTAATGTGGAATTATTTAGATGACTTTTCTTCTTCAGAGATAGTGCATATTTACTGATAATGGACTGTAGAATTGTGCATATTTACTGATAATGGTGGACTGTATAATTGTGCATATTTACTAATAATGGTGGACTGTGGAAGTCTGAGTAGACTTTTATGATAAATGTTCTGAACTGGGCAGTTTTGCCATTATGGGTGCATGCGTTTTGTTTCATTGCTTACTGGAAAAATGTTCAAAACAAATTTAAAACGCCCTCTAACAACTGTAATATATTGTACAAAGAATATAATTTAGTACAATGAGGAAGGTGTATCAAAGAGCACATGTATGCTTCATATGCAAGGGGCCTATGATTTGAAAACAGCCCAAAATTAATCTTTATCTGCCACTGGCAAAATGTATTTTCTTTGAATGTGGGATTCAATGCTATTTCAATGAATGTGAGTTTCAAGGGCAGAGAAGTTTTAATGCTAAGTTTTCATGGTGAGACTGCATTGCTTTGTTTAGTAGATGACTTAGGGTTTGTGCTGTAAAATACAAAATAAAACTTTCAAATGAAGTCCAACTCATCATAGAAGTAAAGCAATATGCACATTAGTGTTTATGGTAAATGGAGTGAAATAGCCAAGTAATGGTTCATTGGAATGGCTGCAGAGGCTCCATTCAACCATGATTTTGTCAGGGGGGAAGGGCAGCAAACTCAGACAGGCCCAGCTGAACTATACCTCCCAACTGTCCAGATTTTCAAAGAATGGATAGATTTTTGCTTCTTATTTTTGGTTTGTTCTTCATAAAATTTGTAGTTTTCTGGCAAATCATTTAGAAATTAAGTCACTAAATAATGATACACTGAGTTTCAGACTTCATAACCTTCAGAAAAATTAATGCTAAAGTAAGAACTGTTATTCTATCAACTGTCTCAATTTATACAAGAGCAATTTTTAGTACTGTTTATATGTTCCCCCAATATATTTGGCCTTGTCCAGATTTACTGCATTAACAGGTTGAGAGGTACATGCAAATAAATTGCTTTATAGAATTAGGCATAGCCAACCTCTCAACTGTCCCCGATTTTGGCTCAAAATGTTGCTCTTCCCCAATAATCCCTCCGCAAAATAGCAATTTTGGAAGAAAACATGGAGGGTTTACAATTAAGAAATAACTGTAATAATCAAAGTTATGGATTACTTGAAATGCATGTAGATTCTTTTATTTTGTCAGCTGCTCAAGTTAGCAGTACTAATATTAAAGTGTCCCTTCTTTGACAGGTTCCAAGCTGTATTGTGTGGCTATTTTATATTTTTGCATCACATTTGGTCCATTTTCAATAAAATTGTGTTTTTTGGCAAATTAGTGACAAAACACTAAAGACTGAAGTTAGAAAATAATGACAGACATTTGAGTTTCAGATTTTATACCCTTCAGAAAAGTCATACTAATGCAATACCTATTCTATTATCTTTCTAAGTTTATTAGAGCAATATTTAAAAATTGTCCTTATTTTTGGGCCTTTGTCCCACTTCTGTGTATGGCTTTGTCCAGATTTCTTGCTCTGAGTTTGAGAGGTATGACAAATGTGTCAGGGCCATCACAGTCAGCCAGAGACATTTCAAATTGTGACATACTTGTTGCACCCCACTCCACCATGTAGTGACTCTGGATGTGTCCACGCAAGGCAAGGAGTAGTTATGCAGTGTAAATGTGCAGTGCCCCCCCCATCCAAGGTAGACACAAGTACTACAGTGGCTTTTCATCTGTCCTTGATTTTGCAGAACGGTCGGGTATCTGTCATATTTACTGTACTGTTGATTTATGCTTATTACTCAAAGTGCCTGTTGCTCTGTGTTTAATTAGCAATGCTTTAATGACCATAAGATAAGCTTGTCTGAGATCGTAAGATGCAAGTAAGCTTTAATAAGCATACTGTTAAAGAATTGCCAACATTGAAAGCCTTTCTGTTGTTGCCATGTAGAGAATACTTGACTAGATAATGTATAAGCCTTGGGTATTAAAGGACAGGATTCCATTATTTTAAAAAGCTCATTACACTTGTTGGAGACTTCCAGTCATCTCTACAGACTTTAGCCGTAAACTAAACAGAATGCCAATCATGTGTGGTCCATAACCTGTACAGTAATCCTTTAAGCAATGTATCTTGAGCTTGTTTCTTGTTTACTTTCGTGTTTTCCCAATGAAACAAGTAGATAGTTGTCAGGCAGCAGGTCTTTTTTGGATAAGAAACATTTTTACATGTGGGGGCATCACAGAGATTTCTACTTTCAGCATGTTACTTGGTACTTTAATAAAGCTAAATATAAATTATAATTAGAACTGCAGTGCAAGGAGAAGTGGATTGAGTTGAGTGCTTCTGGTTTTTCTTATACTTGATTTTGACTGGCATTCCAGTAATGTATTTAAAAAGTAATTTATTTTTTCATGCCTCACAACCTTTTGTTTCCATCTAGATATTAAGTAAGCTGTCATGCAGCCAATGCATTGAAATATTTTTATTCTTATACACTTATTTTTGTCTTGATTGGACTCTCATAATGATGGTTTGCCACCCAGGGCAGCGTATTTAATTAAAGTTAGTTTTTGTAGTTTTGAGCATAGCTCCTCCCCTTTCTAGTTGACCACACCCTTGACCCCACCCATTCAGCTGTCTCCTGCAGCCACCCTTTGATTAGAAGTCACCAGCCGCCACTGATTTCATTACAGTGCTTTTCAGCAAAGCACTGAGTTCAACATTAAAACAATGCAACGGCAATGTGTAAAGTAATAAAAACAAGTAACAATAAAATATAAAATTCATCAAACAGACTGAAGTGAAGTTAAGACAATTATCAGGTCTGCTACTAAACGAATGTGAAATAATGAGTTACATTAAATGGTTACAGCAGTTCATTTTCAAAAAAATAAGTCAGAAAGTCAGTAATTCAGAAGTAAATCTGCTCCAGTATCTGCAAGGACAACTAGCTGATACATTATTCTATTAGTTAGATGATAAATAATGGCAGACATTTGAGTTTCAGATTCCATAACCTTCAGAAAATTCATACTAATGCAAGATCTACTATTCTATTATCTTTTTAATTATCTAGGTTTATAAGAGCAATATTTAAAATTGTCCTTATTTTTGGACCTTTGTCCCACTTCTATTTATGGTTTTGTCCAGATTTCATGCTCTGAGGTTGAAAGATATGACAAATATGTCAGGGCCATCACCGTCAGCCAGAGACATTTCAAATTGTGACATACTTGTTGTACCCCCCTGCCCCATGTAGTGACTCTGGATGTGTCCAAGCAAGACAAGGAGCAGTTATGCAGTGTAAGTGTGCAAGTTTCCCCCCATCCAAGATAGACACAAGTACTACAGTGGCTTTTCATCCGTCCTTGATTTTGCAGAATGTTCTGGTTTTCTGTCATATTTTTATACTGTTGATTTATGCTTCTTATTCAGAAAATGCATGTTGTTGCAGTACCTGTTGGTCTGTGTTTAACTAACAATGCTTTAATGACCATCAGGTAAGCTTATCTGAGATTGTAAGATGCAAGTAAGCTTTAATAAGCATACTGTTAAAGAATTACCAACATTTTTGTTGTTGCCATGCAGAGAATATTTGCATAACTAGATAGCGTATAAGCCTTTGGTATTGAAATGCATATGATAGTATTTGTAATAAAGAACAGGATTACAGTATTTTCAGAACCTCGTTACATTTGTTGGAAACTTGCAGTCATCTTTGCAGGCTTTACACGGCCACGTAAACTAAACAAAATGCAATCTATCATGTGTGGTCCATAACCTGTGCAGTAATCCTTTAAGCAATTTATCTTGAGTTTGTTTTTTGTTTGTTGTTCATTTTTTACTTTGATTTTCCCCATGAAACAAGTAGGTAGTTGTTGTTAAGCAGGTCTTTTTTGGATAAGAAACATTTTTACAAGTGGGGATATCACAGCAATTGCTACTTTTAGCATGTTACTTGGTACTTTTGTAAAACTGAATATAAATTATAATTAGAACTGCAGTGCAAGGAGAAATGGTTTGAGTTGAGTGCTGCTTGTTTTTTTTATACTTGATTTTGACTGGCATTCCAGTAATGTATTTAAAAATTAATTTATTTTTTCAAGCCTCACAACCTTTTTGTTTCAATCTAGATATTAAGTAAGCTGTCATGTATGTAGCTGATGCATTGAAATACTTGTTTTCTTCTACACTTCATTTTGTCTTGATTGGACTCTCATAATGATGGTTTGACACCCAGGGCGGCGTATTTAATTAAAGTCCCAGTTTTTGCAGTTTTCAGCATAGCTCCACCCTTTTCAAGATGGCCACACCCCTTCCCATTGGCCCCACCCATTCAACTGTCTCCTGCAGCCCCCCTTTGATTTGAAGTCACCAGCCGCCACTGTACAAGGAGCTGAGAGCTTCAGGGGAAGAAAAGTCTAATGCTACTTATGCTAAGTTGTTTGCATTGTTAGTAGTACAACAGGTAGTATACCTACTTTTGATGCAGAAGGCTGTGGGTACTACTCCCACAGTATGCAGATGGATTGTTGCTACCGTACTATGTTGTACTTTAATGGGAGTGGATGCTGCAGTCCTGTGAATGTCCTCCTTTGTAGGAGTTACCTAGTAACTATGAACCCGTTATCAGTTTGCCATCCATTCCCCTTTGCAAAATTACTAGCTTATCATTTTTAATGTAGCATAGGCAATTTATTCTTCAAGGGCAACAGGCACTTTATTTGTAGATGAAATAATGGAATATAAAGTTGTTTGCTAGTAGCAACCTCTTCATTAGTTACAGATCCCTTTAATGTGGAATTATTTAGATGACTGCTGCAGAGATTTTGCATATTTACTGATATTGGTGGACTGTAATGACAGAAGTTTGAGTGGCCTTTTATGGTTGAAATTTTCTGATATGGCTAGTTTTTTTCATTATTGGTTCATACATTTTGTTTCATTGCTCACTAGAAGACTGTTCCAAACTACAAATTTAAAACACATTCTAACAAGTGGTGCTGTATTATACAAGGAATATAATTTAATACAATCAGGTTAGTACAATCAGGAAGGTGAATCAAAGATTGTATACATGTATGCTTGCTCACGGGATGCAGGAGATCAAAATAAGGGAAGAGACCAGTCACCAATGGAGAGTTCAGTGCTGAGACTTTTTCTGTTTGGCATATACATCTCAAAAGTAAAAGGAAATACCAAAGGGCTTTGGCCGACTAAGTCTGAGATGACTGTAAGCTAGGAGCAGTTATTGAATCCCCAAATGACTTAACCATCATGCAGAAAGGTTTGCCCCAAACAATAACTGTTGCCAGAATCATAAATTGAAACTAAACTCCAAGAAATACATTTATCGTATTCTTTGGGAAGTCATCTACTCCAGGGAACCGCCAAATTGACAATGCCCCCTGAGAAGTGACCCAGTTGTTTGGCATTTGGGAACTTGCATGTACAGTGACCTAACTTTTGACCAACATGTACCCAGAGTCATAAGAAAGTCTTTCTATATTGCACAGCTTATAAGCAAATTGATTGTGACTAGATCTAGAGATGTTATTGTCCCCCTTTGCAAAGCCCTCATTAGGTCAATCATTTTGTATAATGCCCACTTTGGCATGTATCTGATCAGACCCATGCAACAACTGGAATACCCACAGAGATCCTTTACTAAAAGGATACAAGTCCTAAACAGTAGGTCTTGCATGGATCTCCTCAAAGATTTATCACTATACTCATTATCCTACAGAGTGTTTACAGGTGACGTGTCTGGCATACAAGGCATCCTCTGACCTAATACAGATGGACCTACTGAACATCAGCAAGTCAAATGGCATCAGAAATACTCAGTCCAGGTATCTAAACTGAATGTTGTGGAGATGGATATATATCCAGAACAGACTATCCATTCAAGTAAAACAAAGCTCATCCCTGTCCATATTCAAATGCAACTTGGATCTAAGGATGGGTAATAGAAAATGTACTCAAGGATTACTCCTCGTGCAACTAATGGATAGAGGCACTTCCTAAATGCTGCTTCCCTTACATGGGTTACCTCATATTATCTACAATGCGATCACGGTTATTCTCACTAGGGCTAATATACAATTATCAACCATGGGATAAGTAAGACCAATCAGGAAATGTTAATTCAAGCACCAAAACAGAAATTGGCTAAGCTTAAAATGTCATCCAAGTGAACCTATGTTGTGGTAGTTTTAAAAAATTGCCCTTTTTAGATCACCAAGTGCCTCTGTCACCCCCCGTCTTCAACATCTTCTGGTGCCTCTGGTTACCAGCTCAGCAGCCTGTGGAACCTCATTCTTAGTTAACAAGTTTTCTTTTTATTTTTAACTTCTAACAAACAAAACATGACAAGACAATATGAGCTACAACTATAGAACTATATTTAATAAAACACTTTTGCCTGAGCTTCATCAGGTCCATCTAATAGAGTGGTTTACAGTTTGATCATTGAAAATTCCTGATTTTATGATGATATCCCCAAACATTTAGTCTGTTTTGTAACACATGTGAAATGAAAGTCTGTGTCTGCATCAGTGGGGCTCATATTCCTTGGAGCTAAGTATGAAAGCTTTATTATAAAACTTTTTCCAGTCTATCACATGTAATATGAGAGGCTGTGCCCACTTTCACAGGGCTCATTATCTCCTGACATACAATATGAAAGGGTAATATTCTATAATACAGCAAAAAAGGTTTACAGTGCCTGATTATAAGAGGCTCATATACATTATTAATGTGACCAGCCCCCGTTCTTCTTCTTCTTGATGAAGGCAGACCTTTTTATATGCAGGGGAGTTGGTCACTTTTGGTCACTTAAAGCTACACTAGGTGATTCCCATTTTTAAACAATATACAACAGAATATTAGCCTTTCATATTGTATGTCATGAGATGATGATCCCCATAAATGTGGGCACAGCCTCTCATATTACATGTGATAGACTGGAAGGAGTTCTGTAATAAGGCCTTCATACTTTGCTCCCAGCAATATGAACCCCATTGATGCAGAAACAGCCTCTCATTTCACAAGTGTTACAAAACAGACTAAAAGTTTGGTGATAATCTCATAAAAGCAGGCATGTTCAATAATCAAAGTGTAAACCACTCTATTAGATGGACCTGATGAAGCTCAGGCAAAAGTGTTTTCTTTAATATAGATTTATAGTTGTAGCTGATAGTGTGTTGTCATGTTTTGTTTGTTAGAAGTTAAAAATAAAAATAAAAACTTTTAACTAAGAATTAGGTCCTACAGACTGCTGAGCTGGTAAACCCTCATGGGTCTTTCAGGAATATTCAAATAGGGGACTAACCTCTAAGCTTTGGGATTGGCTCTTTGTTGTTCCATCTCCTAGATTTTCTTTCAGTCAGCTTCCATGGACCCTCCCACCACTGCCTGAAACTGTGTTTAAATAACTGACTTGTTGAATGTAATGTATTAGAACAAGAACAGCCATCCATCTACCTACTTAACTAAATAAACTACTGGAAACTTCAACAAGGTGTCTATTCCTCACAAAGGGAGGGTGTTAGAGATAGTCTCCTAGATATGCCAGTTAAAGTGATTTTTACCTAGACTAATCTTTTATACTCTGCCACTCATAGTGATGAGAATATTTGTTCAGAGGGTTCTGACTCAGACAGAGTCAGGGTAGTATCACCTTAGGGATCCATAGCCCAAGACACTGATTCCTTAGCTAGACAGTCTGAATGGGAACATATAGAGACTTTTTTTCTTTTCTGAGACTCTCTCCAGACTGATGGATATATTTGCTTGGGAAATGGTGGCTGTTCCCTCTGAGTTGAGGAGATGTTATGATTTATTAGAATATGATGCCCTGCATACTGCACCCATTCCTTCTATTTTGCCAGCCTTGGATGACCCTTTTAATGCAGTCTGCAATGCTTCTGATTCTTAACTAAAAAAGCAGAAAAACTGTATAAAGTCTATCTAGTAAAGTTGTTTTTTTCTCATCTCAAGTGGTGCCTCCTGCTAACAAACAGATGTTCATAGGTTCATAGGTTCATACTAGGCTATCTGCCCTAGGGCATTTATAAGCCTAGCCAGAGTGTGTGTGGCTTTCACCACCCCTTAGGATGAGAATACTATACCCATTAATTTGCTGTGCCTCTGTCCAGCAGTGATACAGAGATGATTCCCGGGGTAAACCTACGATCTCCCATCCACTCGTCAAGATTTCTCTTGAACAGAGTCAGTGAGGGGCTCTGCCTCACATGGACTGGGATTCTGTTCCATAGTGTAGGGAGTCTCTGGGTGATGAATCTGTCCCTCCAGCACGTCCTATTTATATCCGTGTTGAGGTTTAAGTCTCTTGCTCTCGTGGCTCTGGTGGATTTGGATTTTTTGAGGTGGAACATGTCTATTAATTCCGGGTTGGACATGGCCTTGTATGTCAGGCACAGATCACCTCTGAGCAGATGGTATGCGACTGAATAGAGCTGGAGTTTCTTCAGTCGGGCATCGTATGACATATGTTTGAGCCCCTTTATCCTTTTGGTGAGGAACTTTTGGGGTCTTTCCAACTGCTGCAGGTGTCGGGTAAGGTACATTCCGAATGGGGCGTTGTACTCAATCATTGGTCTGATAAGTGAAGAGTACAGGGGTACAATGACCTCTCCTGATCTGGATGTGAATCCTTTCATGATCAGGTGGGCAATGTAGAAGGTCTTCCTAACCACTTTGGCAATGTGAGTGTCAAAAGAGAGGTTACTGTCAACTTGGGTCCCCAGGTCCCTGATAACTTCTTCCGTGTTTAATGGATTACCACCTATGTGGTAATTAGGGGTTACCTTGTTTTTCCCAAAGGGTATGACTATACATTTTTGGCATTTAGCTTAAGGCCATGGCTCTGGCACCAGTTATCCATTTCTATGAGACCTTTCTGGAGGATGTCTGTGTCTGATGGAGTGTCAATTATGGTGCCCAGTTTGCAGTCATCTGCAAATTTTGTCAACCACAATCCCCTATGTTTGCCTGCACTTCAGAAAAATAAATGCCGAACAAGAGGGGCCCAGGACTGAGCCCTGTGGGACACCGCGTGACCGGCTTAGAGTCTGACATGGCACCAGCAACTCTAACCCTGTGTGTTCTGTCCTTGAGCCAGTTTGCAACCCATCTTGTGACATATGGGTTTACATCTAAGCTGGTGAGCTTTTCTATGATGCCTGAGTGGGGTATTGTGTCAACGCTTTTGCTAGGTCAAGGTAGGCTGTGTGAACTGCCTTACCCTCATCAATGGCCTTAGTGACTGTTTCAAAAGTCGACCAAGTTCAAGAGGCAGGATCTGCCCTTGACAAAGCCAAATTGGGTAGGATCCAGTGTCTGTAGGTCCCCAATGTCTTTATTTATGAGTTCCATTATGATCCTCTCCATAGCTTTGCAGACAAGGCTCATCAAGCTTATGGGGCGGTAATTTCCAGGGTCCGTAGAAGCACCGCCTTTGTGGAGTGGGACCACAGTTGCCGTCCGCCATTCTTTGGGTACGTATCCTGTAGTAAGGCTAAGATTAAACAGCAGCCTTATGTGTGGGTTTAGTTCCTCATTGAGTTCGTGTAGCACACATCCGGGGACACCGTCCGGTCCCATTGATACTGTGTTTTTTGCTTTAGAGAGAGCAGCTCTCACCTGGGCATCTGAGATGTTTGGGAGGCTAGACTCTGGTGGGATAGATATTTCTCCTTTTGGGGGGGGGAGAAATTTGCACTGAACCTGTCTGCCAGTATGTTGGCAATGTCTGTGGGTTCAGTGATTTTTTTATCATTTTGGACTAATTCTGAGCATAGTTTCCACCCAGGTTTCTAACATAGCTAAAGAAGGCTTTATGATTGTCTTTTGTGTCATTAGCGATTTTTCTCTCAAAGTTGGCCTTGGATGATTTTATGAGTGATCGTAGTTTTTTGCTAGTATTGATCAGAGATGCCTTCCCATTTAAGGATTTTGCTCTGTCATGTAGTAGCTTTCTCCTCTTGTTGTAGAGTTTGTTTATGGCTGGAGTCCACCAGACCGGGCGCCTGCCTTTGGTGGAAAGGGTCTTGATTTTATTAGGGATTGCTTGATCCATACATTCCTGGAGGTGCTCGTAGAAGGCATTTGTAAGGGTTTCAGCAGCGTGGGTTGTGGTTTCCACTGGCTCGGGGCCTTGAAGGATACCACTCCAGTCTTAAGAAGTGTGAAGTTTGCTTTTGAGAAGTTCTTCACTGTGGTCTTTTGCTGGGGTGGGGCGGGATGTGGATCTCCAGTGAGATTAATTTATGGTCTGATCTCACCAATGAGGGATATACTTCCGTGTGGAGCATTTTGTCCCCATGTTTGTGATGATCAGGTCTAGTATATTTTCTCCTCTTGTGGGAATGGTGACTAGTTGTTCCATAGCATTTGAGTTTATGAACTCAAGGAACCTTTGGGCTAGGGTGTTGGGGCTTGAGTAATGTTCCCAGTCTATGTTTGGGTAGTTGAAGTCACCCAATATGATGGTGTTTGGAGAGACATTTATACTCTCCAGTGTCTTCAGGAAGGCTGTGTGGGTTTCCTGAGTTTGAGAAGGTGGTCTGTAGCATGTTACAAACTGTAGGGCAGTTTTACCTATGGTTAATTGCACCTGGATGGTCTCCGATGCCGTTGCCACTAACCTGGAGGTGTGGGTATCCTTTATGAATATGGATACTCCCTCCTTTTGTAGTTCGGTCCGGATTTTGGGGACGGAACGCATGATATGAGGTATAACCTGATAGTGCTGGGGTGCTCTCAGGAGCCTTGAACCAGGTTTCAGTCACAGCACAAACATCGATGTTCTCCATACTGAGGAGGGCTTCGAGGGCTGCATCTTGAGGTTTAGACTTCTGGCATTGAGCAGTATTACCCTTAGTTTTTCTCCATTTTTGTTTTCTAGGGTGGTAGGTTTATCATTTGAGCCTTGCCTAAAAAAGGCACTATGGGGGTGGCAAGAGCCTTTGCCAATAACCGAAGGCCCAGGGTGACAGGTGCAAGCCATCCCTTGCGAAGCATGGCTTGTCAAGCATGTCATCCCAGGCAGACAGACATTGGACCATGTTAGATTGACACCAGTAATTAAGCCAATTATTAAAACTGATCATTTTGTCTCTGTATTGTGGCATCATTCGTGGTGAGGGTAGGATACTGCTCAGGGTCAGGGTCATACCGGCCTGGGCTACATAATCTGAGAGCTCCTCTATGTCTCTTTTCATGTAGTCCAGGGAGGTACGTCTCAGGTCGTTCACACCGGCATGGACAATGACTGAGTCATACTTGTACTTGCTGTGGAGTGACCTGAGTGCTTGTGTTATGTGGCGGATTCTAGCGCCTGACAGGCAGCTAACTGTGATCTTTTCCTTGTTCAGTCTGGTGAGAGGGACGTCAGTGTGTCTGACTATGGAGTCACCTATAACAAGTGTGTCTGGCATTGTGTTTGGCCTTAAGGGCTGTGACTGTTTAGCACACTGACTTTGAGAACTATGTGTTGCATGTCTTATGTCTTGAGGTGGCAGTTGCTTGGGTGTCTGCTTTGGAGGCCTCTGTAGTTTTGGTAGATTTTTGATCAGTGCCTCCGAGTATGTCTTTGTGTGTTTATGTGTTTGTTTTGCAGTTGTGATAGTTCTATGTGAAACTGGGTTTGTGGTGTGCATTGTTTCCTTCTCCTCCTGTCTGGTCTTGCCAGTCCTGAGTTGAGAGAGCTCAGCCTCCAGTTTGGCTATATAGTTGCATCTCTCACATGTATTTATGTTTTGTGGGAGAAGGAGTGGGTTGTCTGTGTACATGAGGCAATTGTAACATTGCCTCAAGATGCCCAGATTCACCAGCTGAACAGGAGAGGGCGCTAGCAACTGACCCTTCGACATGCTAGAAAAAGTGAAAAAGTTTGCTGTGTAACTGAGTCAGAAGGGACCTATAGGGAAATGGGTATTCAAGGGGATTCTAGGCTAATGTAGTACTTTGTTTAGTATACAAGTACTTTACCTATATAAAAATGCTTTAGGAGCAAGTGCTGAGCTATTGAGATAGAGAATAGACTGTTTAGATTGCAAGTAGAGAAGTTCTAAGGAAAAATTGAAGAGCAGACTTTACGGAGCCAGAAACAGTTTAACCTTGTTTAACCGGCGCTGCCCGATGGTGCTCTATGGGCAACTCCGCTAAATCACGCAAAAGCGCTAAAGTGGGCTTTATAGCAGGGGTTGAAAAGACCTAGGAATTGACCCAAAATGGCCAATAGACTACAAGTTTCTGGCTGGAACCACTGCTCTAGGGACAAATAGGCTGCTCAGTGCTCCCCACTCCCACTGGTGAACAAAGAAGCTTCCCTTTATCCAAATAAGGATATGGAATAGCACAGGAACCAAGCCAAAGACCAGAGATCAGCAAACTCTGAAGACTGGACTATTCTAGTTCAGTAAGACGGAAAACAAGATTTTTTTTTTTTTTCTTTTGCAGAAAACAGAAGAAAAACAGACAGTAAATGCTATAAATGCTTTTAAACGGCTAGCGCACTTGAGTGTGTTAGCCTACAATTAAAATTAAGCAACAAATAACTTTTTAAAAGTGCAAAACAGTTAATCAACACAAAAACAGTTTAAATAGAATGCAGAGCTGTATAAACAGGCGAAAAGCAGTCGCTAAGCAGTAAATAATCAAAAAGCCAGAAAAAATACTTAAATCAGGAAAAGTCACTCTTTTGCTCTCTGCTGCTTGTAGAACTCTGCAGTACACCACGAGGAGCTGTGCTGAGTTGAATACAAGTTAAAAGCGCTAAAGCGGGCTTTATTACAGGGGCTGAAAAGAGCTAGGAATTGACCCAAAATGGCCAATAGACTACAAGTTTCTGGCTGGAACCACTCCTCTAGGGACAAATAGGCCGCTCAGTGCTCCCCACTCCCACTGGTGAACAAAGACGCTTCCTTTTATCCAAATAAGGATATGGAATAGCACAGGAACCAAGACAAAGCCCAGAGATCAGCAAACTCTGAAGACTGGACTATTCTAGTTCAGTAAGGCGGAAAACAAGATTTTTTTTTTTTTTTTGCAGAAAACAGAGGAAAAACAGACAGTAAATGCTATAAATGCTTTTAAGCAGCTAGCACACTTGAGTGTGTTAGCCTACAGGTAAAATTAAGCAACAACTAACTTTTTAAAAGTGCAAAACAGTTAATCAACCCAAAAACAGTTTAAATAGAATGCAGAGCTGTATAAACAGGCTAAAATGCAGTCGCTAAGCAGTAAATAATCAAAAAGCCAGAAAAAAATACTTAAATCAGTTATAGCAAATACAGTTATAACAAATGCTCTGAAATATACTGTATATTTCCAAAATGTTTGAGAAGGACAGTCAGAACACAAGAAGGTTCAGGCGAAAGAGAAAAAAAAAAAGTTTTGTTTTACTTTTTAAAAGGGAAAAAGGAGGAACAGAAGGCCTTATCAAATGTTCTCTCTGTATTAAGCAGAATGAGCTAATGACACTAGACTGGGAGGTGTGTCACAGTAGGGGCGGGCAACTGCAAAGCCACCAAGTATAAGAGCAAGACACCAACAGGGAGGGAGGGTGGGACAAAATAGCCTACAAGACAGCAAGCACTAGAGATAGAGATGGCAGGAAGGGGGTATTTAAAATCCCTAAAAGAAAGCTGCTTTTTCCCAATAAAGGGTCTGGCGCCCTCCTTTGAATGACTATGTCAGAATCCAGGTCATCCCCTTCTCCTGCCCCAGCATCTCTTACTCCTTCTGAAAATCTGACCCTAAATTTTGCATTTTGGCACTTGAATAATTTAAACAAATGGGTTGATTCAGGAGGGTTACATGTTTTAGTGGATAGAAAATCCCCTCCTTTTAGAGGAATCTCTCATCTGTCCAATCAAATGGATCTTTTTTATCCAGTTCTCTAATAGAAGTTAAGAGACAGTTGTTCTAGAGCATTTTTTTATAGATCTAATGGCAATGGGCTTTTTTCCCGAATGTTTCTGGTACCAAAGGTGGAGCACTCTCAGGGACTAGTTTTGGATCTTATTTCTCCCAGTCTTTTTGTAAAGATTCCAAAGTTCAAGATGTTGACCTTTCAAACAGTATTAGCTGTACACTCCAATAACAGTTTTATGGAAATTTTAGATCTTAAAGATGTTTACCACCACATCTCAATAGCAAGAGTCTACAAGAAATTTGTGAGATTTTGTGTGTCTGTGTCACATTAACACTTCTCTGCATTACCCTTTGGGCTCTGCACTGCACCAAGAGTGTTTACAAAGTGGCTATCCCCAGTAGTGGCCCACTGAAGATTGCAGGGCATCCACATTTTTCCTTATTTATATGACTTGCTTATTTGTGCAGAGTCTTTTCCCACTTGCCAGAAGTATAATCTTTCATCTTAGAGCAGATAGGATTCCACATAGATAAGCAAAAATCCTTCTTTACCTATCTACTGCCAATCATTAGTGGACCGGAGTTCCGCTGTGGCGACCCCTAACCGGGAAAAGACGAAAGACACAACAACCTGGTCACACAGGATAGTGTTTCTGGGTTACCTAACAGACACTGTTTCTCAAAAGGCTTTCCTTGCCTAAGAGAAGATGAATTTGTATCTGAAAGTTTTCCTGTTTTTCTCACTATAGTCTCAAGCTACAGCCAGATAATTCCTCAGAATATTATGCCTGATGGCTTCTACGATTCTCATGATTTCCTTTGCAGGTTACATATGCAAAAGATTCAGTGGTACCTCAAAAACATACAGACCCAGCATTCTCATCTCCTGGAGTTTTGGATTCCAGTCTTGAGCTTTATCACATCAGAACTGCATTGGTGGTAAGATCTGAAATCTCACAATCCAGGTCTCCTTTTTTTTTTTCAACCCACCATAAACAATCTGTACTGACTGATTCCTCAGATTTTGCTTGACAAGCAGTTTCAATTGGAGTAAAAGTGCAAAATGACTCAATGTAAAAGATGCTGGCAGTGATTTATGACATAAAGTCTCTGCATTATCACTGGGGCCCATGTCCCTTTCTGATCATGACAAACACTGTGGTATATAAACAGGAGGGCACCAAGTCATACCCCCTATGCCAGATGACAATGATAGCTTGGAAGTTAGCTCTACAGCACTCATTAACTCTTCAAGCTTTTTATAATGTCAGGGCAGAACATACTGGCAGACAAGCTTAGCAGATCTTGGGCAGACCCTCACAAATAGAAATTCAGGTCTTCCAGGAGCTATTCCAGATGTGGGAACACCTCAAGTAAATGTGTTTACCTTCTTTCAAAACAGACAACTAAACAGATTTGATTCCAAGACCTTGGACAAGTAGGCCTTGAAAAAACATACTGTGTCATTACCCTGGTCAGAGATGTTCCTGTATGCATTTCCACCCTTTCCAATGATTTCCAGGGCAATTCTGAAGATTCAGAAAGATTCTCCAGAAATCATTCTGGTGATTCCCTTCTGGCCCATGCAAAACGGTTTCTTCCTTCTTATGGAATTGGCTATGGGCAATTACTACAAGCTTCCTAACAGACTAGATCTACTCATGCATGACAAGAGGTGTTTTGATACACCCCAGTCTCAACTTCAACTAACTGCCTGGATGATTTAATTCTAATATCTTTTAGGCACTTATTTCATGAGGATGTGTTACAGGTACTAAACGAGGCAAGTAAACCTGCTACTGGAAAAATATTGGCAAGTGGAGAACATTTTTTAGTTGAAACCTAGCCAGTAACCAAGTGTCCATCAAATTGGTTTCAAAGTTTATTTCAGTCAAGCCATAAATCTCCTTGTTTTTCTACCTAGAATGTAAAACATTAGAAGAAAAGATTCTGCATGCTGTGGGCATGAATAAGGCAGCTCAGGTACTACTTGTCAGAACCACGTCCTTTAGAAAACCTGATCAGCTACTAATTTCTTTCCAAGGGCTAAAAAAGAGGCATCCTTTGTCTAAACAGACAACTTCCAGATCGTTGTTGTCAGCTCTTGCTTTTTGTTATTCCCACTATGGCAAATCCATCCCAGGCAGCATCAAGGCACATAATACTAGAACCTTGTCTTCTTAAATGGCATTCTGGAAAGGGGTGGATTCTAGAAGCATTCTAGAGTCAGCAACATGGTCCTCTACATACTTTTACAAAACATTACAAACTGGATTTCTTTCCAGGTCCAAGGTGAGCTTTGGAAAAACCATTCTTCAGGAGCTCCTGGATCTATACCAAAACCTACCCAACATGGGAGGGGGAAGGATAATCAACCTGTGGAGCCAAAAGGTTACTGCACAGTACAGCTGTGTAAGTTGCACTTACTCATAATAGCAGATATTCAATTTCCTCTCTGGTGCAGTAGCTGCACCCGCCCTTCATCCCTCTACTCCTGTATATAGTTGCAGGTGGGATATAAAGTAGGGTTCTTTGTTTTTCTACTATATTTTTTTGCTGTTGGTGTTTTTTTTTCTTTGTTCGGGATTGGTAGGCTCTTCTCTCTCTCTGTTTGTATGGTCAAGGAAGTCCAGTACATATCTTCACTCTGACTGCTGATTTTCTGGGGGGGGGGGGGGCTGACCAGTCAACATTCAGTGTAAAGATGTTGGGGGAGAGCTATAGCTTTGTGAAGCTGGACGATTGTTATTTCCTGGACAGGGAAGCCATCCAAATAGTCTAAAGGCTACTGCAGCAGTGAGGAATTTTAGTATCTACTGTTTGGGTAAGTGCAACTTACCCAACTGTACTTCCTCCTTCTTCTCCAAGTGTAACCCAGCATTCAGATTGTGACCAAGTCAACACTGATATTCCCTTAACTCAGCACATTAAAAACAATCTTCCTGCTATGACATTCTGAGAACTGCTGAATCAGAATTTGACACAGCAGTTTTTTCAGATCAGATGCAAACTCTGACATGAAGTAAATATCCTTAAGCTTATCACTTTCTGCCATCTGCAACCTGTATTTCAGTTTGTAAGGATACAAAATTATGTACTCCTGTCATGTCAAACTGAGGTCTAGTTGCACAATCTTTCATCAAATGCTAAAAAATATGGGACTTCTGCACAGAAAAGAAGTCTGAAGGTTAAGTCCTCTGAAAAGGTGGGTAGAACTTTTAGCTTTCATTGTGGTGGTGCTGCGGTAGCTTTGTCACCTCACAGTAAGATGCTCCATTCGATTCTCAGTTAGAGCGTCTTCTGTGTGGCGACATGCGTGAATGGGCATTCCTTCATTGAAGGTTGTGCGTCAGGCCCTGCAAGTCGGCACGTAAAAATCTACTACCAATCATTAGCGGACCGGAGTTCTGCTGTGGCGACCCCTAACCGGGAAAAGCCGAAAGACACAACAACAACTATATGCATAGAAGTCTTTCTGTGGTGATAGTACCAATATGTAATGGACAGATTGCCTTAAATATCATTATATACCTGCTCTATCATTCCCTTTAATAATATCCCTTCTCTTCATTTGTCATCTGGAGTTCTTGCCGCTGTTTTTCCTGCAGTGGTCAGGGGCCTTAAAATGTGACTTAAAAGCTTGCTTTGCTATCTCCATCACTATTTTAAGGCTTACATTGTTGTCTTTTCTTATAAATTGGACAATGTGTGGTGCTGATTTCATGTCACCATCAGTATCTCAGGTCCAAGTCTTGCAGTGCCTCACAGAACGTATTTTTAGGCAGTTTTAATGTTACCACTCTCAGTCATCTTGCAATTGTGTAAAATAAGTAATGTAGCATTGGAGAGAAGGCAGTGTGGTTTTTCCATTGTCAGAGTACCTCTTTGCTCACCCCAAGCGGGGTTCAACTATATTCAGTGAACAATATATTGGTGAAAAAAACAGATTTCTGGTATTATTTATTTTATTTATTTAACATTTGTTGACTGGGAAAGTCCGGCTAGATTCCACACAGCCTGTTTTCAGCAGAGGTCCAGGGAGAAATACTCCATACGCATGTCTTTAGAATGAGGGAGGAAACCAGAGTACCCGGAGGAAACCCACACGAATGCAGGGAGAACATGCAAACTCTGCACAGAAGGCACCCCAGCTGAAAATCGATCCGGAGAGCCTCTAGCTGTGAGGTGACAACGTTAACCGCTACACCACTGTGCCGCCCAACAATTATTCAAATATTAAAGTATTAAAATGATTAAACTCATTTATAATATTAAAGTATTAAAATGATTAAACTCATTTATCTAGCTCACACAAGCTATAAAAAGTATATTGCTTTTATTGTTTTACTTGAAGTGTTAGAAAAGGCACAAGAATTGTGAAGAAAACATGCTTGTTTTTCATGTTTTTGTGTTATTGTAGTGCAGTGCTTAGTGACCTTTGCTTCCTTGCAGCACTTATTTTTCTAGTTCATTTGTTAGTTTAGGGTGTGCTGCATTGAGTCTGCATTTCCCTTTCTGTCCTTGCGAGTTTTCAGTAGGTGCTCTGGCTTGCTCCCACATTCATAAGATAATTGGTAGGTGAACTGGTACCCTCCAGTCTGCATTGACAATAGGTTCCCCCCTTTCTCTGGGTGTGTCCCTAATTTTCTGGGCTTTCCTTAATTTTGGTTCAGATTTTTTTTCAGTCCCTCCTAAAATGTCTTATTTTGTGATATAACAGTTATAGTTATAATGAGCAAATAGTGCTACTTATTATGGTTAGAATTTCTTATTCTTCAGAACATAAATGTTAATATAAATTTTATTTGTTCACATTTATCTAGTTTGTATTTTTTTATCTCCAGTAGAGCACTGATTTACATGGACTTTTTTCAGACTTGGCTGGTGGGCTATTCTGAAACTAACACAAAGATGGCAGCCTAGTTACAAAGTTCAGGCGTGGATGAGAAGCCAGTTGTGGAGGATGGCAGTATACATAAAAAGAATATTTTTGGCTGAATGATGGGTAGTTAGAAGAAGGAAAGTGGCTGTTACTGGTGATATGTAAAGCGAATCATAGACAACCTGGAGGGTACATTTGGAATAATACTAATAAAGAAGTCGAATTTTATTATGACCAAATGTCAGGCCTTGCAAGCAAATACCAGCAATATCCAACTGGAAGGGAAGAAGGATACTTGAGAATATTGCAGCATGTGAGACTAGGCTAATGAAAGGGGAAGTACTGTAATTGTCACTAACTATCATAACTTGAAAAACTGAACATGATGTGAAGAATACATGAGACATACATATTAGTCTTGTATAATAGATGGAAGGAGAAGAAGTTCTAAAATGAATGCAAGACTGGGCAACAATCTTGATTAAAAAGTATGTCAGCCTAGATCTCTAAGCAGATATAGCAAATAAAATGGGGAAACTAACAGCAGAAATGCTGACACATTGTTGTGAGGTTTCATAGCCACCTCACTAGTGAGTTGTGGCCAGACAAACCATATGGTGGAAGAGATTGTTGCTATATGGTAATGTGAGTCAATGCAGTAGAGCATTTTCAGCACTGCTGCACGAGCAGCAGGTTGTGTTAGCACTAATGCTGTCATGTTAAGTAAGCAGAAGCAGTGGCATGCCTTGTACATCTGTCCCTACTAAAAATAAAATGGCAGGAGTTATTACTATCACACTAGGGAAGAGACCATTAAGGTAAGAGGCAAGGTCAGATGGTAGGAATGAAGTGAAGTACAAGTGTAAGAGATGATGGAAATAAGTAATTCAAATACTGGCAGGAGGATGGAGGTACATGGCAGCTCTTAGATAAAGCCCAGTATGAGCAGAATAAAGTAGCCAATTGGTGGGGAGGGCAGCACTGGGATGGTGTCAAGAACTATCCCCCTGTATCTTGGTAGGATCCAGTAAAGTAATACTCGAGCATTCCATTTATAGTGAAAAGAGGGTCAGAAAGGGAAGAAGAAATCAGAGACGGGTCCCCTGTGAAGATGCTACATTAAAGAGGAAGATTATGGAGCAATAGAGCTGACCTTGAGAAGGTCAGTGAACAAGGAATGAAGAAGAAGACATGCGAGATGATTATGTCTGTATGGAGGCGATCCAGACCAGGAAAAGAATAACATAGTGGTGAGTCAGACCTGATCACCAGATGAGTAAAAAGACATACAACTAGCCTGGAAACTGCTGAATTATCAATACACCCATGCATTCCAGTGGCCAATATCTAAGTTCATGGGTACACTAGGTGGAGTATTAAACCTTGATTACTGAACAGCTGTGTTTTCTTTTTCTTTTCTTTCTGAGATGGCTGTTTATATAACAAATGTGATCTGTTGAGGAGAATGGAGAGTTCAGCTGACCGAAGTAAGTGAAAAACAGGTGAATAAGTTTCCAGAGGGTAGGATGAAAGCTACAGTGGGATGTGAGGTCTATCCCTGAAGGAGACTCTCTTGAATGAGACGTACCCCGGGATTCATGAATCTTGAGCCAGGCGCACGCATAGCGTAGGCATTATAACGCCAAATATGGCCGCCGAGCGATTCAGGTACGATCCAATTCCACGTGCACTACCGGCGTACGCCAGATCTCCGCAGCCCCCGGCGTAGGTATGCTAATCACCCTATGTGCAGTGTGTCACCATGCAAATGAAGGCATATAGTGATTCACGAAGTGGTGCAGGCGTAGCATAAGCCCACGGCAATGTAAACCAAAAAAAAAAAAACGGTTTACATTTTCCCAAACATAACATCGGAGTAATGGAAGAGTGTCAGACCCAGGTATCACACTGTTAACATATGCCAATGGTGAAATACACAGACAATGGCATAAGAAAAGATGCACAACACATAAATAACAACTTAAATGTCATGTCCACAGTAACTCACATCAGAACCGCAGGACGTGTGCGGAAGGTGCAACATAATGAAATAATATAACAATGTTATAAAATAGCATCATAATAGAAATCAGGTTTACAGCATAATACACCATGGTATGCATGGAACACCACAACCACGGTGCAAGGGTTGCCAAGGACTCGCGGCAGTCTTTGGCGTGGTAACTATGAATTAGTAGTCAATGCCATGCAAATGAGGCAGATAATACTGAATCGCAAATGTCCCGCCGGCGTAAGATTGTACCACATGGTGCAGCGGTAAAACACCGATGAGTGGCTCAGAGGAAATACATGACATCTGCAGAGGGGTGCACCACCGTAGCAGTAAGCACATTGGAGCATAGCAAACCTGGGCTGTACATCGCTAATCAAAGCTGCAGGACCGGGGTGTGGGGTAATAGTTTAGCTGAAAGCACGTATTGCGCGCAAAAGTGCATGTGTACGAGGATGACAACGTTCCCGAAACCTAGTAATCTGACGCACGCCCCTCAAACAATATCAGAAACAGGAAGGTGATGTGAAGAATATAAGGAAATGCAGAAGAAGTGTAATTGGAGTACTAATGAGCAATCAACACTAATCAACCCACGAAGGCCAATCGACGGCAGTTGACAACTCTGCATGCAGAAACCTGCAAAATGGGATAGGGGAGGCATATGAATGCAAAGAAAGTAGGGGAGGTAGCAGATTGCAAAGATAGAAGACCTGACACAGCAGAGCAAAGCAGACTGGAAGCACAATGGCAGTAGCACACAAAACGCATGATATGCCATGTCCATGAAAGTACAAATGACAGTGCTCTGCAGGATGCATGCCAGAAAATGGTAGGTGCAACGTGCAGAAATAGTAAGGGAAGGTCGAAAGATAATCCATGGCAGGCAAAAGTAATTCAACACCAAAGGCAACACCGTTGTAGTTCCATCGGTAAAACACGGAAGATAACCCTTAGATACGGCTGTACAAACACACCCTATGACATCATCGGTGTGCACAACACAATAGTATAAAGTGTGAATGCACACAACACACAACCGTGTATTCCCAAACACCGCACCATAGGTGTAAACACACGGGGAACTTTTAAAATGTACATGTTGGGTGCTGCCATAGCTGTGATCCATCAGCATGTGTTAGAGACAGACGGTGTTGTGGAGGAGGATGCCGACAACCACCGCAGGCCTCGGAGGAGAAGGAGAGTGTTCAGACCAAGGGTAACCTACCAGGGGTTACATGACCTGGAGATAGTAGAGCATTACAGGGTGGACAGGGACATGTTACAGCAAATAGTGGAGCTGTGCCGGCCACGCCTGAGAACAAGAAACAACAGAGGGGAACCCATCCCAGTGGACACAAAGGTATGTGTAAGCTTGCGAATACTGGCCACAGGTACCTTTCAAAGGCCAACTGGAGATATAATGGGCATCTCACAGGCATCAGCATCCAGGGTACTACACCAGTTCCTGGATGCCATGTTACCACATGCCAATGAGCATATATACTTCCCCAGATCTCAGGAGGATTTGGCTAGCAATATGCGCCACTTCCACCATGTGGCACAATACCCGGAGGTACTGGGTGCGATAGAATGTATGCACATACAAATCAAGTCACCACCTGGTGAGCAGGGTAGACACTACATAAACCGCAAGGGATTCCACTCCATCAATTGCCAGGTCGTGTGCAATGCCCAGGGCATTATCATGGATGTGTGTGCTGGCAGCCCTGGAAGCTACCACAACTCCCATATCTGGTATGCCTCACAGCTGTATCAGGTATTTGTCAGGGGGGACATCCCACAAGGCCATCTCGTGGGGGATGCTGGCTATGCACTGGAGCCGTGGATGATGACTCCCATCAGAAATGCACACACACACATGTAAGAACGCCATAATGAGGCACACGCACAAACCAGAATAATCATAGAGCGTGTGTTCAGGATGCTGAAATCATGGTTCCGGTGCTTGGATACATCTGGTGGAGCCTTGCAGTACTCTCCAGGCACATGTGCCCACATATTCATAGTATGTGCCATGCTACATAATATGATCCTGTGGAAGCAGCTGCTGCAGGGACATAATGGTGAAGGGCCACAAAGCCCACCACAATTGCCAAGGCCAGTCCAGGCACAGAGGGTTCCAGACCATGAACACACTGTGCCAGCCCCAGTAGGCAGACGGAGGCGTACCCAATATGCCTACGCCTTGGCAAAGAGGGAACGTATAGCACATACTCTGACAGCGTAGGCCCCATGGACTGACACCTCCCCACCTGCACACACAGTGAAATGGACAGCACACAAACATGACCACCTGTAAATTGTAATGTATGGGTGGCTGTATGTGTGACTCCTACATAGGCAGCCCCCAAACACTGTAAACCCAACAGCCAGTGGAACATGTAACGCCAACACCTGAACAGTACATGAGTCCTACAGCATATGGCATTGCTGTGTGCCTGCCACGTTCACCGCAAGATGTATAAGATGTATATATATATATATATATATATATATATATATATATATATGGATATATATGTACACATATACGTATATATAATACAGATAAGAAAGGGAATTAGAGGGATATAAGGTGACTGAGATGTATCCAGTGATATCTGTAAATATTATAGATAGTGCAACGACAATCTGAACATCCGGGAGGTTCAAAATAATAGGATACCGCCAACCATGGAACGTGTAACATACCGATATGCATAACCATGAGGCTGAAAGACTGACAGAACACAGTACTGTAACAGTACATGTGCGTGTAATAGTATGATGATATGAAGGGAGAGTTAGTCACCGCTGCCGGTGTTGCGGTCCACGTAGGTACTGTGTGCAATCGTCCCCGTGAGTGCCATAGTATGTGTACGTGTGCGTTGAGGGTGCCGTGTGCGTCGCTGTGTGAGTGTAATGTGTGTGTGTCTGCAACATGTGTATGTTGGTGCCAAGTTAGAGGCAGATAAGAATATTAGGTGTAGGCATACGGTAAACTAGCCTCAGGCATATGTTCACTACTAGTCCCAGAGTAGTAGTGACAGCCCCACCCTGGCTAGGTGTGTCCTGACATAGAACGATACAAAGTGAAAATGTTCCAGATGGTAGCACAGGAATATTCCCCATAAGAAATGTAAAAGACGTATGTAATAGTCATGCCTGTATGTACGACACTGATATGTTACATGCAATATGATATGTTGGCAAAGTCACACAGCAATAGGTATGTATCGCGGAAAAAAGTATGTGCTACCTCAGTACTGACCGTGGCTACGTGTTGGCCCATAAACACCGCTGTGTGTTCCACAAGTGTCAAACAATTCCCATATGAATATGTGGCAACCACTGGCAAACAGGCTATTTCAACAACATGACCACAATGACTGCAAATATCTGGGACAGAAAGACAAGGGATAGTTTGTCACGTACACATAGCCGCTGATATACCACATAAGTTGCGGTGATATACATGCATCAAGCTCACCTGCAGACGATATCGAAATCAATTAACAACAGCCCAACCTACAATCCCATAACAAAAGACTATTAACTGTTAACTCTCCAAGTAGGGATGGAGCACACAGACAACTATACTGTTTATGTAGAGATGCAAGGCCCACAAACCGTATCCGTTACGTACAACCACCGATATCCTCCACTGTAGATAATAAAGGAATACAAACTGTAATAGCAGCACAAACATACAGTCAGTCAATGACATCTGCATAACCACAACATATCGTGGGAGACACAATTAAAGGCGGATGCATAATTGCATGCGTTGTATAAAGGAAAAAAACAGCCATGTTACAGTTTTTGAATCCAATACTCCGTTATCATTCGTCGGCAGGACAGGTACACCCACATGTTGAACCAAATACTACACCTGTCACACACAATCCACAGGTGACATGAATTCAAAATATACTTGTCCCTATGCATAGCAGTTGCAGTTACACATAACATAACACAATACAGACCATCTCCACGAAGGTAGGGCAAATAGCCAACGCCCAGGTGGAGAATCCAATTATACCCCAGTGTCGACGCGTAATTTCCGAATGGAGTAGATGCACAGGTGATATGCACGTAATTACTCACTGAGGAACAGCAATTGGCGGGATGAATTCACAAGTTGCAGGTATCGACGTATATAAGGATGACTCTCAAGATATTCAAACCGTATGCTCATACTGAAAAGCGTCGTACTATCGAAAGTACTGAAAACAAAAGGAAACGACAAAACAATAAACTAAATGAAACGAAACACCAACAAGGTATGTAGAACACACGATATGTAAGGTTGTGTAACGCATGATCTGTATTAATAAGTTGTACTGTATGTGAATGGTGGTTGTAATTAATTACACTTGTCCGTAATGCATAAAGTGGTGAAAGGTAGTTATGTAGTGATGTCTTGCTGAGCATACCAATGCTTGTAGAAACCGTGTATACAGCAGTGGGACATTATGTACACAGCAGAGACACCACAAGGGATGCTACAGAAGGGCATTAAAGAGAACAATGCCATACAACATGCTGTTGCTGGTAGTGGATGTCCAACAAGGAAGTGCCATAGCAGGGGATAGTACATGTATGTATACTGTCACAGCACGCATGTGTATGGGCATATACCGTTGATGACATATGTAAGGTGTGGCCGACGTGCAAGTATGCTTTGCATTAGGAGATACTATGTGAAATATGTGTAATGTATAGTTGTCTAGGTAGATATGACAGATATCCTACACAGTATCACAGGCATATCATGCATAACACAGGTATCGCCTATTGGTATGTACAATAACAGGATACATATGGCCTGTAGGTATGGGACATAGTAGTAGCATGATAGCTACTCTAAACGGAAGGGACACCAAGTAACCATACACAAAGGACTTGTAGTAGCTGCACAGGTGCATAGTGGGCTACAATGCAGTCTTGCAAGTCCATGTGTAAGCACATGTACAGTGTACACAGTAGTGTCACCTCTCCATGGTAGTGTCCTGTGAACAGCAGAGGCAGGTGTCAACTGCACCTCTACACAGTACAGCTGCTGTGGTGATACCAGGACTACATGTGTCACCCAAACAGCAAGGGAGGTATCACATGAACAGTGCTACTGTGTGTCCCTGCGGGATGTACACAGGACCTATGTTCCACAGCATGGTGTGTGTTAGGTTTGTGGATGTAACACAGAAGCACAGCCCATGCAGTGTGGTGTGTGTGCACATATCCAGGAGCATTTCGTTCACAGTGCCCACCACAGATGTCACATATGAGGAGTATATGCATCAATAATGTGGTGGACCTGGGCCGTGTCAGAGCAGAAGAAGACACCCCTGAGTATGTGGTATGCAGATGTGTACAGATGTGTTGTCCGTAGTTCAGCTGCATATGTAAACTGTCTGAGCTCAGTAAACATCATGGCATGTCAATGTTGTGCCATGTAAAGCTGTAGCTGTTGTTGAAGGTACACCATAAATGTGTTATTGTATCCTTGACTGTGTGTAGATGTGTGTAGTTCACAGGTACAATGGCTACCTATGTACCAGCATCACACACAGTACAGATAGGTGTGGCCTTGAAGAAGGATATCCATGCCACAGTGGAATACGGTAACCACAGGACTGTGTGTGACATATGTGTGTACTGCAACCATGTACAATGTGATATGTATGTAGGGGACCACTATCCATGTGATAGTCAGTGGGTGAATGTTGTTATGCAAAGGTGATGTGCATGCACCTTGTGTCATGCATCTTGATGCCATGATACTCATATGAAGTATCTGTCACACTGACACCCATATGGTTGGTATCAGTATGAGCTGGTGGAGCAATAATGGCGCTTGGTTTGTAGGTGTTTAAAATCTAGGCATGGGCAGTACTCTGTGACAGCATGTTCTGTATGTAAGCATATAGTGAACATGAGTGGCCCTATGACTGAGGACTGTGTAATGCAATATGTACCTGACATGTAGTAGGTACTATGGTATGCTGGCACCACTGTGTTTACTGCCCATGATCCACATAGCATAACATCCTGAGACACAGGGTATGATGTGCAGGTGGATGTGTATGTTGTCAATACCAGAATGTGGAATGGTGCTGAAAGGCAATGTGAGGACAATGTATGATGTGTTGACCTCCGTACCATCATCAACTGCCCTAGCAACTGTATGACAGGTGCCCAGCATGTGTATGCACCTTGCTGTGGCATTCACAAGCCCAACCCAGGTGCTAGGAAAGGACTGGAGGCCATCAATGTCTGTGGGAATCACGTTCCTGATGATGTGCCCCATCGCCATGCAGAATGGTCCAGTCAGGAGTGTATGACTATAGTCCCACTCGTGCAATGCAGTGCCACCTGTGTGTAGTGTGATAAATGCTGCTGTGCGGCATTCAGGGTCTACAATGTCCGACAAAAGGCTAGCAGTGAATATAGTGGCCTGGTGTGAAGACATATACTGAACAGGTTGGTGGGACATTACAGCCAGGGACATTGGAAGGTGACATTGGGCCAGTGTCCCAGGACATATTGTGTGTATGTCAGTACTGTGTATGTGACCACAGGGACACTATGATGTTCATGTACGGATAGCGACCCTGTAGTGAGTGAGAGGGTGTATTGTCGGTAAGTACACCATCGCCTGGCACGTTGCCAACATTACCTCGGTCTGCAATGTTTGGTTGACTGTTGTATGTGACATCAGATGTGGATGTTGCCAAAGAATA
Source organism: Protopterus annectens (assembly GCF_019279795.1). Taxonomy (NCBI): domain Eukaryota; kingdom Metazoa; phylum Chordata; order Ceratodontiformes; family Protopteridae; genus Protopterus; species Protopterus annectens. Next base: position 1,909,996,023 of record NC_056741.1, on the reverse strand, counting down.
CTGACATACCACCACAATGCCTGAGGCCCCACAATGCAATGTGTGGCAGTCATGTTTAGGTAGCTAGCCTTGGAGTATGTGATGATGGACCTTGTGGACCCACCATGGCTGACAAGTGATGCACCCCACACATGTGAATGTACACCACTGTGCAACAGCCTGTACCTGTGGTTGTACATCATATGTTCATGGAACATGACCACCACAGTGGTGTCTGTTATCTGGTCAGTACCGCCATGTCTCTGTGTGGAATAGCATGATTCCTGCAATTGTGTACATGCTACTGAAGTGCACTGTGGTATGTGTCAGCATATGTATGTGTAGTGTCCATCTGCTCGGGTGTCATGATGTTAACAACTGCTGTCAGCAGACATCTGTAGTAGTTGTTGTAGTACACATGTTCCGTGTATGCTGTGATGGGTGTGTTTCCAGGATGTGGTAGCAAGGCTGTGTAGCATATGTTTTGAATCCACCAAAGAGGGGATAACCCCAGGTGTGTCACACCAGTCACATGGAGGTAGTGTTCATGCTAAGGGTAGTGTAGGTATTGTATGTGTTGTGTATTGTTTTATCCAGCTGAGCAGAGTGCATGACTCAAGCATGTGTAGGTACATGGGTGTCTATCCCAGGGAAGTGTGGGTTGCTGTCAGCACACATCAGTAGTAGCTGTCTGAGGTCCAATGTCCACTATAACAATACAGAAGGTATGCAACCTGTGGTGTAAAATGTCGACTCTGTCGCTTGTTACAATGTGTATAGTGGTCACAAACACAGTTATCTGCACATGGAGCACCTATGATGCATTGTGCTAAGCAACTATCCAGGATGTGTGCAAAACACTGTGTGATGTGTGAACCCCTCATCCGTGGGTGTTCCGGTCCAGGTATGTGCCTGAAAGGTATGGTCCGTGTACAATCCGTCATCACAGGTGTTCTGTGCAGAGCATAGAGGCAGGTCCCAGTCACTGCAGAGATATGTGAGTGGTGCAATAGTATGTGTGCCTCACTTGTGTGCATCACAGTGGAAGATGCAAGCATTGTTCCACATGACCCCATGTCGTGCTTGCCAGTTGCTGCCCTGCCGGTGACAGTTATGTGAAACTGCCAGAGAGGCAGTATAGCATGTGAAGATGTACATGTATGCTCTACAACCCAGGCTGATGGCTGCAGGTCATGCATGCCACAGCATTGTGTTTGACCTGGACTGTCATAGCAGTCAGATACCACATGCCTGTACAATAACAATAGGAGCATAGGCAACTGTTGCAGTGACACAGTAGGTCAATGTACAGTGTTCTTGTGTCCAGACCAATGCCGAATGTAAACCATGGCTAGACACACACCCAGAGGGCTATAACACCGGTGAGACATTGCATGTCCCAGCACACGTAGTCTGTGTATTGCCATCTCAGGGCAGTCACAATAACATGGTGTATGAGAGATATATTGTACCAGGTGATGTGTCATGTGTGCGTAGGTTGAGTTGCAGAGGTGTTCACCCGTCCGCAACATCTAAGTGCATAATGCCTTGTTTAACATGATGTGTGGAACTGCATTGTGATTCACAACAGAGTCATCCGTGACTGGTGTGTTGTGAATGTTGTAACCCATGAGTCTACGGGATATACACTGGTGATGTTGGCTGCCATGATGGGGGCCACCAGTGGTGCCTACAGTAGTTATACAGACATATTGCATACGTTGTTTTTGCAGGAATGTCCATTGTTGTAGATGATGTGGGACTACGTGATGGTAGGTGTGTGATGTGAATGTTACACATCCAGAAGTGACCGTCAGGTGCAGTCATGGTTGTCGACAGCATCACCCCCATCCACAGCTGTCAGCACCCTGTCCCCAAAATGAGTAACAGTAGCCCTCGTACTGTGTGACTAATGTGCAGATTGTAGAACACCTACTACTGGCTGACTAACAGTGTCAACTAGGAAGGGTATATGATAGCTGAAATATGCTGCTCTAATGTATAAATATGACATCCCAATGAATTACTATGATTCCCATCTATTAAGCCATGGCTGGCATGTAAACCATGTACAACAATGAATGTGTGACAGACCCTTCCAATGTGGAACCTTAATGAACATGCACCTGTTAGAACACCAAATGTGGTATGTTGCACGTAATGATGTACAACTGACAGCTATGGGCACAGCATGGATGCAGAAGCACATCACCCACAGGCTGTACTGCTGTATGTTGGTAGGTGGGCATTGAATGAGTACATGTGACAGTTGCTGTATTGCCACATGTACGACATATCCGTCATATAGGGGTAGCACTGGTACGTGACAGTTGGACATGCCTGTACATACGACCATGTCCCACAGGATATGTGTGTTAAGTGTGTACAACACCTGTCATACCTTCAGCAAGCTGTGAAGTGTATGACTGCCAGTGTACCTGTGTGACATGTTGTGCAATGGGTGCAAAGGTAATCAGTAGCGCATTACATGCTCACATGTCCTGCACAGGTGCATAGCTTGACCATACAATACATATAGGGTGTTGGATAATAGCAACCCACAAGAGGTGATGAGTAAGGGTGGCAATGCACTATCACCTTTCTGGGTAAGGTGTGCATGTCCATGACATATTAGCACTTGAGATGTTAGCAGTACAGCTGTACAGGGCGGCATGTATATTTGATTACAAATACCTTTGCGTGTTCCACCAGTGGCCTGTTGACAGACAGACATCAACACAATGTGCAAGAGTGACATGTGCACAGCACATCACCGCTGGCTACAGCAGAACAGGGTTAATGTGTTGACATGTGCACAGAACATCAGTGCCAGCTACAGTCGAACACGGTATGTGTTGAACCCCACCGTCATTGCAGCCCATGCCACAGAGAGAAATGTTATGCATCTGTGTATGTACGGCTGGGAATGGACCTGACCTAGCAGTATAGCTGTGTCAGTGTTGCAAACAACATACTGAATGGGCTGTGTGTGTGAAGTGTGTGTCATAAGTGTACGGTCTGATGGATGA
>NC_056741.1:1909638015-1909688015 GCF_019279795.1 Protopterus annectens | reverse complement strand
GGATTCAGTAATAGTGCTAATTAAAGATTCAACTTTGGTATTGATTACAGAGATTGAATGCAGAGCTTTTGGTCACTGGTTCATTTTTCACACATTTAAGCACCAAAGTCCTTGCAGCACAAGTACATATATGACACAGTCATAGTACATGTGGGTGTAAATGACTTGAGATGTATCTACCTGGATTATATAACAGAAATAAGACAGAGTTCTTGGAATATATCTCTGTGGCTAGTATGCACTTAGCCTTGAACAGCATTCTACCATCATCAATAACAAATTCCTCAATACAAACAAAAGATTTTTGATTTCAACAATTGTCTTAGCTTCTGATGTTGTTCAAAGGGGGTACACTATATATCAGCTTGGGAAGAGATGGTACACAGTCCAAATGGCTTTGCTAAGGATAGCTTGCACCTGTACCCCAAAGACTTTTGTATATTAACTAAATCCTTGTCCACCATAGTGCCTTTCTTGGCCAATGTCAGTTTTCTAAACCTTCCAATATAACTAAGCTGAATCCATATAACACTAAGCTATTGCTGCTCAGCACCTGAGTAATGACCTCCATGGATCTACATGCCATACCTTTGTTTATAAGTTATACAACATAGAATAATTTCCTCACTACTGCAGACACTTGATAATCAAAGGCTAGATTACTGTCTGTGTGCCCCCAAGTCCCTGACTACTGGGTTGACTCTTAGGGTCATGTTGTCAATCTGATAGTTACCAACGGTGGATGACTTTCCAAAGAATACTATTATGCATTCCTTAGCATTTAGTTTCAGCCCATGGCTCGGACACAAGTTATTTGTCTGTCAGCCCTTCCTGGAGAACATTAGTATCCGTGGAGGTTTCTATGACTGCTTCTAACTTGCAGTCATCTGAAATTCAGTCAGCTAGAGGTTCTTGATATTGGCCTAATATTTAGAAGGCATCCTGGGATATTGTCTGGGCCTATCAGTGCAGTGTTCTTGGTCTTAGAACATTGAGGACCTGTTCCCTAGTGATAGTAGGGGGAATTAAATTTGGTATTTCCTGAGGGGAGGTTGTGGGGAGAGAGAGATAAAGTTAGAGATGAATTTTCCTGCCAGTAGGTTTGCTGTATCTTCTGATTCAGTATAGGGGGCTCCATTAATAATGAGCTCGTGCAGATTGTGCAGTGCCCTTGAGGTTGCTGATACAGCTAAAAAAATGCCTTGTGGTAGTCCTGGCCTGGAAGGTCAAATTTACTTCAAATTTAGATTTGCTAGACTTTATTTGTGCTCTGAGTTGTTTAGTTTTATGAGAGTGCTTTTATCGTTCTGGGTGCTACACCTCCTAATGTTTGTCATGATTTTCTTCCTTCTGTTATACAGTCGATTAATGTTGTGATTCCACCAGGGTGGCTTGTTTTTGGAGTTAGTTCTGTACTACTTCCTGGTGGATACAGCTGCCTCGATGCAGCTATTAGCATGCTTGTATAGAGTTTCTGTGAACAGTTCCATGTAGGTATCAGTGTTCTCAGGGTTTATGGGGCCCTGACTTTTGCCAAGTAGAGTCTAGAACAGAAAATGCTGTTAAAAAAGGAATAATTAATACAGCATACAAACTATTGCATGATAACTATAAGAATTAATCAGAGGAGGTTTGAAAGGATTGGGAAGAGAGGTTGGATAAGCAATTCACAAAGAAATAATGGGGGATATATGTCTCCCAAATAAGTAACAAAGTCTAGAAGATTTAGGATCTTTGCTTAAAAGTGTTTACATAGGTATTTTTCTACCCCAAGTAGACTCCAAAGAATTTTTCCTCAAGTAGACAGTAAATGCTGAAGGTGTAATGGGAAATAAAGAGGTATTTTCTGGGAGTGTAATGACTTGGCAGACTTTAAAAATTCCTTGCAGACTACTGTGTCAGAGATACTGAGTGAGCAAATTGGTGTAGCTAAGCAAATGATTTTCTGAGTTCTGATACAGAATCAGAATTGTCTAGATGTAGTAATCCCTTGCTGAGTCTAATTATGGTGGCTACCAAAAAAGCAGTTACCAGAAAAAGAAAGCAAAGTATAAACGAACTGTACTAGAAGTAGTGAATATAGTAACAGAAGGTGAAACAACTGGACTTGGGATCTTTAGGAAAGGAGGAGTAAATTACATAGGAAAAAAATGGGAACTGATAGGAACAATGCATATAGAGGAAGAAGGGGGTTTCAAAGAAGGCAACATTTGAATGAGCTATATAATGTTTGACTGACAATGCCTGGATAGATTATAAGTGATGTATAATGTTTGCAACTAAAATTATGTCAATATGGTTTGCTTTCATTGATATAAATGTATGATTGCCTATGTCATACATAATAATTTAATAAAGATGCTTCTTGTTTAAACAACAAAAAATATATATTATTTCATAGTAGGACATTAGCCTCAGAGTAGTTCCTGAACATTGCAGGGTTAGCTGAGGTTTTAGATTTTATCTTTACTTCAAAGGAGACCATTTTGTGGTCTGAACTTACAGAGAACTTGTATGCAGTGGAGTTTCTTGTTTAGAGTCCTAGTACTGAGCAGTAACACTTTTAGATTTTCTTAGTTTCAATTTGCTATGTCAGAAGTACTTTCAGTTTTGCATTGCCAAAAAAAGGTACTATGGGTGAGGACAATGTTTTAGCTAATATTCGAAAGCTTTGAGGGGAGAGGCACTGACGATCCCTAGTAAAGCAGTGTGGTCTGTTGACCATCTCCTTCCCTGCTGACAAATATTGCACTCCTTAGAATGACAGCAGAAACTAAGCCAATTATTAAAGTTAGTCATTTTCTATCATACTGTGGCATCATCCTTAGAGAAGGTAAAATGCTGTTCAGTGCTAGGCTCATACCAGCCTGCGGCACAACTTTTGAGATCTTCATGAAGTCTCTCTTCATATAATTTAAGGAGGTACATCTCAGGTCATTATGTCCACATGGATTATGACTAAGTCATACTGGTACTTGTGGACCAATGACTTCAGTGTATTTGTATTGTGGTATAGCCTGGACCCTGATAAGCAATTGACCGTGATGTTCACCTTACTCAGCCTGGTGAGAGGGACATCAGTGTGTCTCACAATGGAGTCTCCAATGACCAAAATGTTGAATTGTGTAGTGGATTGCCTTATGCTCTTAGAAGTAGATGCTCCATGGGATGTGTCTGTATGTGTTGATGTGGCTGTTGTTTTGAAATAGTGCATTCAGGGTTACTGAGAGTATTTGCTATGTGTACTTCATGTAGGAGGCATTTGGGATTTAGAAAGGTTACATTTAAGTGCTTCAGCATATGTGGATCTATGTGTCTGCTTTGAACTGTGCGTGTGATGGGTGCAGCATGTTTACTTCTGAGAACCTGATTGACATTAGTAGTGTTTCTATGTAAGAGTTTTGCCTCCAGTGATATTGTATAAATATATCTCTCTCATACTTTATGAGTTTGTTTGAGAATTATTTGGTTGTCAGTAAACATGAGGCAATTTCTACATTACCTCAGGATACCCATATCTACCAAGCTGGTAACGGAGATAGTGGGAAAGTTCATATCCTTGGCTACAGACCTCTTTTATTAATTAGACAGTTCAGTGAAAACATAATGTTAGGAGTATCTAGTTTGCACCTCTGGGGACAGAGCTTGTCACTGCAAACTAGCTGTCCTGTGTGCAACTAGGTATTTGTGATATTTCAAGGGTACTTTTATGGGAAAAATATAAACTGAAGGTGCCTACATCTATAAAAGGCACTGGCAAACACTTGAGAGGAAACTATTAATGTAGACCCTGATGATTTATAGATGAAGTATTTAGGAAGATATTCTGAAATTAGGTTAGACAGCAGCTAATCAAGCAGTTCTTACTCAAAAGAAATGATGAAAAAGAGGAGATTCACCTTATTGGTTACTGTATGGCTATTACTAGTGCTGTCTTCACTACAGCTTCATCCTGTTAGGATACAATGTCCCTTTGCTTCTTCTCTCACCAGAAACAAAACAGTAGCAGCAATCCTAAAACGCGAAGCAGGACACAGGCTGTTTGGTGATCAACAGTCTTGAAACACATGATGCAGAGGTCTGTATGTTTGTTGTAGCCTTTTCATGGTTTCCTGCCTTGAATAGCAAACACACCAATCAGGAAGGCCTCACACGACATTCACTGCCCAATCAGGGACAGTCAGGAGTCAATGCAGTCTGCTCCTTCTATCATCAGGAGCAAAATATAAGCACAAGTTTCAAGTTGGCACCTATGGAGCAGTTATCTAATTTCTGGTGGCCAGCAGTCTCCAGGAAGTAATGCCCCTATGCTCCTTCTCTCACCAGGAGCAAAACAGAAGCACTAATCCTAAGATGACTACTGAGGGGCAGAATGTAGACTCTCCAATAATAGGTGGTCTTGTTTCTTGAGTGATACTTAAATACACAGAGCAGATCCGTGCCCTTGCCTTTTCTGCTAAGACTCAAGGCAGGCAAAAACTACCAGCACTGTTGGTGACTCCCTTCTGGTGAGGAAAGTAATCTCTTTTTTTGTCTGTGAGTTTCTTAAACTTAAACTGAAAGGGCTGCTTTCTGTTTTACCTTTTCCATTTTGTTTTCTGTTTTGAGAAATCTGCTTGGCTTAGTGTTTTTGTTCTATGTGGCAGACAGACACTTAAATTAACCAGGCTGCTCATTTTGCATACTTTTTTTTCCATTAGTTAATTTGTTTTTTGAGTGATACTTAAAGACACGTAGTATATCTGTAGGCTTGTCTTTTCTGATAAGGCTCAAGGCCTGCAAAAACTATAAGCTGCTGGGGAGGAAAATATTCTGTTTTTGTCTGTGAGTTGCTTAAACTGATAGAGCTGCTTTCAGTTTTATCTGCTCCATTTTGTTTTCTGTTTTGAGAAATCTTTGTGGCCTGGTGTTTTTGTTCTATTTAGCAAATAAACACTTAAATTACCCAGAGCGCACATTCAACATACTTTTTTTCATTGATTAATTTGCTTCTTGAGTGATACTTAAATATACATAGTATATCTGTGGCCTTGTCTTTTCTGATAAAACTGAAGGCCTATAAAAAAACTACAAGCACTGTTGATGACTCCCTGCTGTTTATTTTTTCCACTCCCCCCTTTCATTCCTTGATATGCATTTCAAACTTGGTGATTTTAATCTGCCCACCATTACTGTAAATTGAGCTTTATTAGCACCTCCCTTTCTACATTGCCATTGATATCATGAATTATTTGCCTTTCCTTGTGCTTATTTTGAAAAAAAAAGTGCATTTTGCATCTCATTTTCTCTTTTACTGATTCACTTGCTCTGAATTCATTATCTAGCTAGCAGTTAGATAAAGTAGTGCATTTTTACACTCTGTCAAGCTATTTTCTGTGTTTTTACATCAGGAGGACAGAGGATTTTCCATCTAGTGACAGTGGGTGGTAGTTTGGTGTGGATAGGTTGGGGAAACAGACTAGAGATTCCTGCATATAGTTGTTTTATTGGCCAGAGGGATTATTAATCAGTTTACCGTGTTTAGTGCCTTTAAAACTTTTGCACTATTGAGTGGCTCTTCACTCATTTCTTCAACGCAAAGTACTTTCATTGAATAATCACACTTGTATAAGCTGATTAAAGTACATTGCTGTTATCTTGAAATACTTATTGCCTTTCCTTAAGTTCATTTGTTTGTGGTAGTATTTCTCTCTGGACACACTTTTATTGAGCTTTTACATTAGGAGAACTGGGATTATTCATCTAGTGGCGGAAGGTATTTGCCTGGTCTGTCTGAATTGTTAAGCACACAAAAGGGTTCTAAATGTAGTTGTTTTATTGGCAAGAGGGCTCAGTAGTCAGTTTTCTGTATTTCCAATGCTGGCTTAAATTTAGCACATTTGCACAGAGTGGTTTGCCATGCCATTGCCCTATACAGACACAAACATCTAGAGACATGTTTATTTTCCTTATACTGTGAAAGTTTACTGTGCTATTTATTTATTTTTTTTGTTCTTTAAAGTTTAAAGTTGTATTTTCAAACTGCTGTAAGGGCTGGTTTTCTGCACTGAAATACATTGTATCTATTTTATTTATTTATTTATTTATTTTACATTTGTTGACCAGGCTAGTCTAGCTGGATGCATATCCATTTTCAGTAGAGGCCTGGGGAGAAAAGCTCCACTAACAGAATAGTAAAATTAGTAAAAAAAATAGTAAAAAACAATGCTAGTAGAACAGCCAACAAAAATACATCAGGGGAAAATTCCTATACAAAGGTATTGCTAAAATGAGAGAGAAACATGTGTAGCATTGATATACACAAGACAGAATTTGTTTCAGTGCTTCTTATTTAGTATTAGTAATTTGTTTTTAGTTCTTTAACACTTGGACACCAACCCAGTGATTTTACATTAAGAGGGTCAAAGTCTGCACTCTTGTGGCAGAAGAGGGCTTATTTCACCTATCTGAACTGGGAATTGGTGGTGGGAAGCTCATTGCTTACCTGATTGGCCTTAGAGCATAGTTACTGTAAAACTTGTTTTTTTCTGATCGTATATAAGCCTCGGATTTGTGTGAAGTTGCTCTTCACTCAGAGGTAGTTGCTGCTACATCGTATTTACATATCAAGTTGAAATTTCCCTATTAAAACCGCCACATAACTTTACCTTAGTCCCACATTACTCATAAGGCAACTAATTTGCACAGTGAGTAGCATTTATGTATTTAGTTAGGACTATTTAGATCTACCTTACCTTATTATAGCACCCAGGACTTTCACTGGTTAGAGATCATCTGGTTTGGGTGCTGGACAACTGCAGATTACACCAAGTAAGCACCCTTCCGTCATCTGTTTACAAACACCCTCCACTGCTATTCCTTGCAAGTACACATTAAGACCTGTGATCATGGATAGGCACTTTCCTGCTGTCTCTGCATCCAGCTTGGTGGCCATGGGCATTCTGAGGCACTACAGCAACTGCATTATGTACACTGACAACCACTTCATTCTCCAACAGACAAATACAGTATGTGAGAGATGCAGTTATACTTTGGCACTGGAGACAAAACTCTCACATATAGACACAAAAAGCAACAAACAGTCTGCCAGCAACTTATACACATCACTCATTGTACCCACAAAGGACCACACACATAGACCCACATAAGCAGAGGTACTCACATATAACTTACCAAAACTTCAAAGGCCTTTCAGGCACAGTCCTCAGAAACTGTGCATGTACACAGACAGGAACATTCCCATCATAACATACAAAGCCATATCTCATTGTGTCTCAGCTACCAAACCCGTAAGACGAAACACTAGACAACCCAATATTCTGGTCATAGCAGACTTCATTGTGAGACACAATGATGTCCCTCTTACTAGGCTGCATAAGGGGAAGGTTACAGTTAGTTGCCTGTCAGGGGCTAGGATCCACCAGATCATACAAGCATTCAGGTCACTTACCCCTAAGTACCAGTATGACTCAGTCATAGTCCATGTGGGTGTGAATGACCTGAGACATACCTACTTGGACTATATGAAGAGAGACATGATTGAGTTCTCAAAATATGTGTCACAGGCAGGTATGAGCTTAGCACTGAGCAGCATTCTACCATCACCAAGAATGATGCCACAATGGGAGGACATGGTAGATAGGCCATGCTGCTTTGCTAGTGATGCTCTTTACCTGTCACCTCTAGCCTTTTGGATACTGGTCAAAACATTATCCATCCCTATACTGCCTTTTTTAGGCATTGCCAAAAAGACAAACCTTCAAATATAGCAAAAGCTATTTAGGACAAGCTAAAGTTGTTATTGCTCAATGCTTGGAGTTTCAACAAGAAACTGCACTCCACAGAAGCTCTCCTCACCCTAGAGAATGCTGTCATCTGTGCAGTTACTGAAACATGGTTCAAAGCCATGGAAAGCACTTCAGCACTGCATGGCTATAAGGATCCAACTACCCGTTAACATGAAAGAGCAAAAGATGAAGGTGAATCTATTTACTAAAAGGATAAGCACATCTCAATGTTGGTGAAGCAATATGACATGCTTGAGCTACTCCATGTCCAACTAATCATGGGAAAAATACATTACCATATTCTTGCTAGTTACAGGTCCCTCACCATGAACCAGGAAACACATCATACCTGAAGTTACTAGAATCACTCACCATCCAGCACAGTACCATACTCATGGGTAATTTTAACTCCCCCCTCCATTAATTGGGAGTCATACATGACCACGAACATGCAGGCCCACGGATTTGCATTCCCACTAGGGAACACATATCCTAGATCTGGTACTCACAAAAATGTTAGAGCACTGCCCCCACCTATGATATCCTCACTGGTAAGAGCAGATGGTAAAGCAGTCTCCCTTGAAATAAAGATAAAATTCTCCTCCCCACCTAACCCCAAAAACTGTAAGACCTTATCTAAGTTAAATTAAGTAGGGATGGTGTAGCTAGTTTTCAAGCTCCCCCAATCCAGGAAACACAGAAACCTGTGCAGAGGCATACACAAAAGCCCTGTACAACCATATAAACAACTGCAGCAGTACCAGACCGAAGTAAACACAAATCAAACAGTAAAGACAAGCCACCCTGGTATTAATAGGTTGTCCAAGAAAAGAAAAGAAAGAAAATCCTTTCAAGAAGTAAGAGAGAATGTGCACAACAGTTCATACCCTTAAGGAAATCAAATACCCCTGCAAATTGCAACATCAATAGCACACCCCTAAGAGTAGACTCAGAGGTGAAAGAGCTAGGTACACAGATAGATAGTAGCCTGAACTTTGACCAACATGTGTCCACAGTGATGAAGAAGTCCTTCTATGTGCTACGACGTAAAAGTAAAGGTATGGCATCAAGATTCAAGGACATTACAGTTCTGCTGTACTCCTCCCTGATTAGACCAATAATTCAATACAATGTGACTAATCACTTACAGCAGCTGGAATGAGCTCAGAGGTTCCTCAGAAAGAAAATACAAGGTGCAAACAATATGTCCTATACAGGTAAACTAAAAGCCCTGTAACTTTACTTTGTCTCGTACTGACTATTAAGAGGTGACCTATGCCTGACCTACAAGGCACTCACAAATTCAGCCCTGATGGAGCTGCTACACATCTGCAAGTCAAACAGCATGAGGGATCTAAACGTAGTCAGCAACTCAAACAAAACACACTGGAGAGGCAGATATGAGTCTCAGAGATTGCCCCTTCTTTGGAATAGGCTTCCTGTTCACATTAAGCAGAGCCCTTCCCAAGCCCTCTTCAAACACAATTTGGATCAATGGATGGGGAATCGCAAATTCACAAGTGGGGTAGTGCCTATGTCCCTTATGGACAGGAGCTGTCTGTAACATATCCATGCCATTCTCTTGCCTCTAGGGGCCATACATTGGGTAAAACTGGTTATATTCACTAGGCTTGTACAGGCTGTTTAGCTGTTAGCCTAGTAATCCTCTATCAACCTGTGAATCATATGTTGCATTTTTAAAGGTAAGATGGAAAAATGATTTAATATCCTATGAGATGCAGTGTGTAGTAGGCAGTTAGATATGAAAAAGGGATAACTCAAGCTTTAGCAATCTAAGGGGGAGCCACTAATTTTAAAAGCGCAAGATAGATTGGAAGGGGGTGGACACTTCATATTCTGGCTCTATGGAATACAGTGGGATGGCCAATACATTTAAATAGCTGACGTGGAGTGATTTCATAGAAAATAAAATGGAGAATATAAGATTTCTCTTGTACTTAGTTGATTATGACTCGCCTAATACAAAAAAAATGTCATATAGTAAAGTCAAGAATGTGCTTACTCAAGAAAATAAGCAGAGGTCTGAAAAATTAGTATAACAAATGTGGAAAAGAATATATATATATATATATATATATATATATATATATATATATGCATACATATACACATACATACATATATATTGTGACATGCCTTGTAAATATATACGTGGTAGCACAGTGTTTTGGATTCAGTAAGCAGCTCTACACAGTGTGTAGAGCCGAGCACAGCTGTGCAAACAAGGTTAACACTGTGGCATGCAAATGACAGCATAAGCAGCTGAATTGTATGCCAATCAACCAAACAAAGATGGAGGAGCTATTCAGCAAGCTATAAAGCAACTGTGTAGACTTGACGCTAGTTTTCTCTGCAAATTCCACAACCTATTGGAATACAGCCACAGAAAGGAGTCTACACAAAAACAATGTTAAGACCTGCTGTTGCTTTAATTCATCTGTACATACAACAGGCTGAAGTCTGTCTGCCTCTGCCGCTGCTAATAATCCAAGGTCAAGAAGGAGAAGAGTTTTCAGACCCCGCCTAACTTATCACAATCTACATGATATGGAAATTGTAGAGCGCTACAGGGTGGATAGAGACACACTACAGGAACTCTACAACCTCTGTTATCCTCTAAGAGAAACCCATTCCAGTGGAGACAAAGATATGTGCAGCACTTAGAATCTTAGCTATAGGTTCCTTTCAGAGACCAACAAGGGACATGCTGGGGGTGTGACAGGCATCAGCATCCACCATCCTACATCAGTTCTTGAATGCTATACTCCAACATGCTAGTGACCACGTATATTTTCCCTGTACTCCTGAGGATATGGCCAGAAATATGCAGGAGTTCTACCCTATAGCACACTACCCTGAAGTAGTGGGTGCAATAGATTACACACGTAGAAGTTACAGCACCACCCAGGGAACAGGGAAGGCTGTACAATAATAGAAAGGACTTCCACTCTAATTGTCAAGTCTTGTGTAATGCCAAGAGAATCCTCTTGAATGTGTGTGCTGGCAGTGGCAACCCAGGCAGTTACCATGACTCCTACATCATGACATATCTGGCCATCCCCCAACTGTATCAGATGTTCATTAGGGGGATATACCACAGGGACATTTTCTGGGGGATACAGGTTATTCACTGGAGCTGTGGCTGATAACACCAATCAAAAATATTCATACATCTGCTGAAGAACACCATAATTGAAGCACACGCTCAAACCAGAAATATCATAGAGCGTGTGTTTGGGCTGTTGAAATCACGGTTCCAATGCCTAGATATATCTGGTAGAGGCTTGCAGTACAAACCACAGACATGTACTGAAATATTCACAGTATGTGCCATGCTACACAAAATCACCTGAGAGAACAGCTTCAGCAGGATCAGCAAGGGGAAGGTGCACACATCCCACCACCAATGACAAGGTCATCACAGCCACACACAGATGAGGAGTCAAGAGTGAGAAACAGCAGCTGCTGTGGGTGTAGGCAGATGTAGGCATGCTCAATATGCCCTCGCATTGGCTAAGAGACAATGCATAGCACACTCACTCACCACCTAGGGTCCTAAAACCTTCCTCCTATGCACATTCATGTTGTTACATTGATGCCAGGCAACTGTCACAACCTTTACCTCCCAATGTATTGGCTGTGTACTGCTTGCATCAGAGTCAGCCCTGAACTAAAACGGTTGCAACTGCTGGATTTACAAGGTAAGTGGTGAACCTGGGGTGTACTGTGTAATAATATGAATGACTTGCATATCCTTGTATGTTATTACTTGGTAGTGTAAGCTAGTAAATCATGGGAGATTCATACAGAAATTACCTTAACATTTGACAGTAGAGACTTATTTGACTTATATGTGTCCATTACTCATCACAGTTGGTGCACCTCCAGGTGTTTCTGCAGTCACCTCCTGCTGCACCTCCAGGTGTCAAATATTGCTTGCTCATGTTTGCATTAATAATTCCAAAACCATGCTGCATACAAGGTATCAGAATATTTTATCTTGAAGCATATATGACAACAAACACAATTATATTGATATTTGAACTCTGTCAATGAGTATTTGTTAGAACTGTAAGGTGATAACTTCATTTTTTTAAACGCTCAAGCCACACCCACTGGTAGTTAAAGGTACACACTCAAAAGAGCTGCACTGGAGGGAAGGATTTAAGTAGTAGGTTTCAGGCATCAAAGATTCACAAAGTCATACCTGTCAAAAGTAGTGATGGTTATTACATGCCCTCAGTTTAGCACCACACGTTTGTACTGGAAAATCATTAAAGAGACACGTTAGAAAGTAATGATTACATATTGCAGTTTCAAACTTCACAACCCCCACAAGATCATTAATAATAAAGATGGAAACATTTTGATTCTATCAACTGTCTAACTTTCTAAAACCAATTTAAGTCAAAGGTGCAGTTACCAGTTCAACATCACAAATACAGATATACTAAGCACTGTCAGCTATGCACCCTGAGCACAAAGCTTATGTATCTTTGAATATAAAAGATACAAAACAGGGATATGGCACAGTTATCATCACTTGCACAAGGTGTAGTGTGGTTTGGGGGGATAGGAAGCCTAAGCTAAGACAAAAGGTTGGTGAGTGTGTTTGAGTAAGAAAGAAAAGCAGGCAGACATTCGGATAAAGCAACAAATGGCCAGTGAGATAAACGGCTGAACCATGTAACTGTTGTGCGTGTGTCTGTATGGGTCATCCAGGTGAAATTGGTGTGTGAGTATCTGCATGAACACAGCCAAGCTCTGTGCTAGCTCTACATCTTGGTATGTCAGACAGGTGTGAGCCATTCATGGTAGAGGTAGCAGTTCATTGTTGTCATCCTCAACCACAAGAACTAGGTCTGCCAGGAATTGCACTGGCATGCCCACACCCATGGTCAGATGCACTGCTGCTACCTGAATGTGTCTGATGTCTGCTGGACGAGTTCCACTTCACAGAGATGCCCAAGACCATGACCCCATGGCCTGCCACATCTGGGTGTGTACAGCTCACCCACTGATGGAAGTACTGCTACTCTGGGAGCGTGATCAGGCATGGCCAGGTTGGATAACAGCAGATAATGTGGTTGATCTACACCCATGAGGATGCCATCCCCCTCCCAGCAGACATTTCATCACAAACATTGCTCATTCCAATGTGTCATTCATCGGATCCATTGAATCAGCCATCATCAGTTGCTGATACTCTGTCATCAGGTGGTAGAAATCCCACACTTCCACTATCAGGATCACCTTTGATAATAAGCAACAAACACAGGAACAATTAATACCTACACTACTATAATCCAATATATGCTACTAAAATAACAGTGGTGCCACTAATAGACAATACAGCAGTACACATACCAGTCCTGACATCAGCATCACACACTAAACTATTTCTTTATATTGCTCATCAATACTGACATAAATGTTTGGTTTAACATGTGCAGATGATGGTATGCTCTATATGCTGGATGGTCCTGGAAGAAGTAAAGCTAAAGGTAAGCACAACATCATCACAATTAACAGTAACCCAGGGCACAATACTTTTCCCCCTTTATATGTCCATCAACTATACTTTCAACAAGAACTTGGATGACAAGTGCAACCTAAGCCCATGTGTAATTAATCGGAATGTGTTGTTAACTGTAGCAATTTTCAATCCCCCCAACAATTATTTCTTATGAAACAGAACTAACATATTAATTTAAATTGTTTTACTATATAAACAGTATTTAACAATTGAGATACAAAAGCCTACCTGGAAGCTCCTTCTGAGACATACTTGCTGTCCCTAAAACAGTAGCACCAACGTCAAGGGCATGCTGTTCTGCACTTTCCTGAGAGCTGTCTGGATCCCTGACAGTGGGCAGAAACACTTCATTTGCTGTTAGTGGTGGCTGTATAGCAGCACCCCCCCAGTCATGGGACACTGCAGCTGCTGTCATCTGTGCAGATGAGATCATGTCAGTGGCCCTATGGCGCACCTGGTCATATATCTTGCTAATGTCTGCAACTATCTGCTGTCAAATTTGTATTCTGCCTGACATATCTCCATGTTCCCTCTCAAGCAGGCAGGCACCATGTCACCTAAAAGCTTCAACAATGACCTGATTCTCAGTGAAGGGTGTTTTTTGAGGATTGAGACACCTGGGTGCCACAGTCCTAGGTGTCCTAAAAGATGACAGAAGGATAATAAATATAAGTATCACAAAACTACAAAATAACTGTTCCCAGATAGAACTGAAAGGGTAGCATTTCAGTATTACCCAGTGGAGAAACATAAAACAGTGTAGAGATTTGAAATCTGAACAACAGGCCGGATGTAAAAAAAGGAGAGTACCTATAGCAACATATCCTTGTTTGTGCCGTACCATCAGTGCAGCTTTGCTCCCCATCCCCAAAAGAACATGCAAATGACACATGACAAACCATCTTTGAAATGCTAAAAGTGCTATCAAATGAGCTGTCACTGAAACATGTCTACAGGTTTAACACAGAACATTCCATGTTAAGATATTGCCAATCATGTATACATGTGAAATGCCCTGACAAACATGTCCATGCCATCAGCACACTTGTAACTAATGCATACAGATAAAAGGGTAAAAGTCTTATATATATATATATATATATATATATATATATATATATGGGTCCCCTTCACATGGTCGACAGTTCATTTGATCGACATTTATTTGGTCGACAATTCATATGGTCGACAGGCAGATTTGCCCCCCTCCCCAATGTTGTGCGACCCTGGAGTTGATATATATAGTTAGGGGGGGTGTGGGGGGCAAAGCCCCCCATATAAAACTGCTTGTCGATCAAATGAATTGTTGACCAAATGAATGTTGATCAAATGAACTGTCGACCATGTGAAGTAGACCCATATATATATATATATATATATATATATATATATATATATATATATAAATATATATGGTACTTATGCATTATCGGAACCAGACTTTTGCGGGCACGAAATTCGGAAACTTCAAGTGAAATGAGAGCATGAGAAAGTCTACGGTGTTATCCAAAGTCCTTATTGCAGATGAAGACGTTTGCCTTAGCTTCAGGAAGAGAAAATAATGACAAAATCCTCTTTCTGATCTGCATGCATTACAGACGCACAATGTAACTGTCATGGTGCTGTCGTGTTGAGAAATGGAATCTGTAAGTACTGATTGCTCCAGTTTTGAAAAAGGGTGTAACACCAACTTTTCCTTTGCCTGAAATCAGCAGCAGGATAGTGTTACCCAGGATTAGTTCAGGAGATATAATTTGTTATTATTTTAACCTGACATTTGTTAACCGGCTTAGTCCGAGTGGGTACAGAGCCTTTTTCAACGGAGAACTGAGGAGAAAAGTTGCACCAAGCTCTCACGCAAACTTAATATGGATACAGGAGAACAAAAGAATCCCAATAACAAAATCTAACAAATTTTAAGTAAGCTGTGGTTGTAGTTATAAGGATGATAACGCTGACTTACATTGTGTAATTGCAAACAGCTTGCAAGGAAGTCAGTGCCGACATCTTAGCATGAAATGTGGAGGTATGGGTTCTGTGAACCCTAAACAGATCTCAAACTTGTGAGCATGGTGTCAAGAAGAACCGGGTCATGGCATTCCTGCTGAAAACACAGACGACATTGTTTGAATAAAAGTAGCATGACTGTTAGTTCTTGCTTGCAGCAGCATGTAATATAATACTCCGTAATCATTAGTGCTTTGCAATTCTTGCTTTAGGAAGCATATTGCTACCGGTTTTGTAAAGTCGTGCAATTCATAATTTTTTCACTGGTGTAAAACATTTGCTGTCATGCAAAGTAAGTAATGGTAAAATAAACAGCAGTCTAGGTTTAGTTCAAGAAAAGTAAGTAAGCTGTGACTCTATTTCTGGGAATTACACAATGTTACAAATCTGGTTGCGATAATATATATATATATATATATATATATATATATATATGTGTATATATATATATATATATATATGTATATATATATATATATATATATATATATATATATATGTATATATATATATGTATATATATATATATATATATATATATATATATATGTATGTATATGTATATATATATATCCATATATATATATGTATATATATATATATATATATATATATATATATATATATATATTTTTTTTTTGGCTGCTTATAGATGGCGCAGTGGTGCAGTGGTAGTGTTGTCACCTCATAGCAAGAGGTTCTCTGGTTCGATTCTCGGCTGGGGTGCCTTCTGTGTAGACTTTGCATGTCCTCCCTGCATTCATGTGTGTTTCCTCCGGGTGCTCTGGTTTCTTCTCACATTACAAAGACACGCATCTGGAGCATTTCTCCCTGGGCCTCTGCTGAAAATTGGCTTTGTTCCAAGTCAGACTTTCCCAATTAAATAAATAAAAAATAAAAACATTTTCTACTGTGTATGTCTGAGATTGCTTTTATTCTTTTCAAATACTTTTCCCTTTTTTCTTTTTTTATTTTTGGAGGGGCAGTGTTTGCATGATGCATCGCTTAGCGCAAACATGGGAAATGGAGAAAATGAATGTCAGGTTTGGCTTTGCTTATTTCATTTGCACGAAGCGTGGTAGTGAGCAAAGTGGACTAGTAGCCCACCCAGGAAGCAGACAGAATACCTGAAAACAGGGTGTTTGTAAAAGGGCAGAAGTCAAAAGCAATTCATTGTTGCAATTTCTGTGTTCAATCGCAAAACTGCAGTTAGCAGCATTGCGGGGCACTTAGTAAGGTTCCTCAGCAGCTGCAGCCACCGAACACCTGCAGACAGGACTCAGACAGCTAATAATTGAAATTGAACACATTCAATTAATTCTGCTGGGCACCGTGCAAACCTGTAAAGCGCCGTTGTGCTGCAGTTAACACAGACCCCTTAAGAATGATTAGGAAATTAGAAAATGTCATGTAACTAGTCTACTGGCAGCAGGTGTAAGTGTAGGGTTGGAGAAGAGGTGATCCTGGGTTCTAGTATAGGGCATACAATCTATTTTTACTGTTGTGACAGTAAAGCTTATAGCAATGAACTGAAAAATAGACAAGTGTTATTTTAACATTCTAGTAGCAACAGGTGTTAAGTGTAGGACTGCCATACACATGGTACTGGGCTCTCATACAGGACATTCCATACATTTTTACTGTTGTTCCAGTTCCCATTATATTCACTCTTATAACACTTTAGATAGTGAAGCTGATATAAATTATATGTATGAGGGATAAGACACCAGTAAGTTTTGTCAGATGTTTGACTGAGCGTATACTGTCTAATATATTTCTGTAAGTATCATTTTGCTATCTGGACTTACACGGCTTTACAGTTACACAAGACACATACACAACTGGATCTTTATCCATTAACCTTGTCAGGTCACACATATACATGCGTAACAGCTCAAACTGTCACCTGTATTTATCTATGATTCCAGACTATGTTTGAGCAGCACTTCGTCTGTGACAAAGATGGAAATTCAACACTGTGTAAGAAAATGTTTTGTCCCTTATGCCTAGGTTTGAATCCCACAGTGTAAAAATCAATTTTCCCAGTGTACAAAGACACAAACAAATGTGTCAGGTCATTACAGTTAAGCCCCCAGAGCATGTCTGCAAACATAACTCACCTAACAGTTACTTCCCAATCTCCAATCTCCAATAAGTATTTTCAGGCTGCATCGGTAGACACCCCTTAAACTAAGGCTAAGTGTCAGATTAACCTTCCAATTTCAATTATTTAATTTCTCCTTGCATGGTACTGCTGTGCTCCACTTAGCATTGCGAAAACTCCATTGGCATTGTTGCTCGGGTTTGTACACCACCATTAAACACAATAGCTGGAATTGGCAGGAAAGCATCAGTTTCCCTTGCTCTAGTTCAGCTGGTAAACATGGCTGGCATTAAAGAGGAAGGTACCAAGTTTAGGGCACAAAGGTGGGGTGTCCAGGAGTCCAGAATATTTACTGGACTCCTGGTAGAGTGCACAGCCAAAGACTTCTACAGAGGGACTATTCTGGTTCCCAGTACAAGTCTGAGGATTGGAATAGTGTGGCCCAGTCTGTATCCAGTGCCACTGGTATCCCGCACACTGGACAGCAGTGTAGGCATGTTTTTAATGACCTACATAGGTGAAAGAGGGATACTCCCAACCATTGGTTGAATGAGTTTGAGACTGCAGACATCCCACAGCTGTCTGAGTATGACAATAAAAGAGTACTTGTAAGACTTAGAAAGCTAAGTGTAGGAAAGACTGGTATGCATAATGTTCTTCTGTTCTTTTCTGTTTTTTCTCCAGCTCCCACTGAACGTGAGTTCAGTTGGCAAGCTCATGTTGCTCAACTGGAGAGACTGAGGGAAGCAAGTGTTATGTATGCAGCAGAAGAGAAGTGTTATTGTAGCTTTAAAAGTTAAAGATAGCTTTTTTGTCTTTTATGGAGTTGTATAAAAGTGAGCATGTATATCCAGACTGTAAAAGCAAGTATGCATGCATTAGTCTATAGCACAAATTTTCTATTATGTGTCATCAAAATGTCTCCATGTCATCCATGTGACCCGCATCATTAAATGCTACACAGCACAGTGAGGTAGGCCAGCCACAGTGGATCAACATGCCCCACTCCACTGGCTACAGCACAGATGCCCAGCACGTCTGGGAGCCAACTTGGCAGCACTGCCTCTGCTGCCCCTGCACTACCTGTTCCCACAGGTAGTACTGCCTCAGAAGCTGGTGCAGTGGTAACCTCCGGGAGCAGTGGCAGTTCACCTGCTAGGAGATGCCAGGGATAGTGCATAGAGTTGTGCACTGCACCATTGGTGTATGCCTATGCTGGATTGCTGCATGGAGAGGCTGCACTCCCTCATGGTCCATAGGAGAAGACATCAAGCACTCCAGCCATCCTGGAGTAAGCAGACAGTGATTACAGTAGAGTGGGTGAGGACTTGATTCTCACTGTCTCCAAGCTTGATGGGCATGAGCCTGGGTTGTCCCCTCCCTCACCCCAATCATGGTGTGCCCCAACCTTTTGTGTCCCTCACCATCTCTTTTCTTGTTTGTCTTGTTTGTTTGCATTTGCTTCCTCACTTACCCAACTCACCTGACCCAGACATGCCTTCTTCCCTTACCCAGCAGTCTTCTCTTACTAAATTAAAAAAATGGGCACCTGTCCCACAAATAAATAAATAAATAAATGAAACAAAACAAAAATGATCCCATACATAGCTCTCCATTTCACACACTTGTCTTCTTGGCACACTTGATTCGGTCCAATTGGCTATACAACATTGTTGTCACCCCTCTCTCTGGAGATGACAGTCCAAATTCAGCTAATATTCTGCACATATGATCAGTTTTTAACTGTTGAAGAAATGAATAGCTATGGTTCTTTCCTACCTACTTCCTGCACATTGCTGTATTGCTTTCCCATTTTTCTTCCCCCTGCTTGTTCCCCATTTCACCACTTTCATATCTGCCCCATTTTAACACCTATAATCTGGTCAAAAAATAGAATCACACAGCATAGATAAGTAGCCGAAAAAGCAATGGATCCCTTCACCTTTAGGCATCTCTGTTTGCATAGAGTTTCATATTGTGCAGTAATGCCAATTGATGGTGAGTGGTGATAGAATGCTGTGGTTATTTCTGCACAATCTCGCTTTACACCTGTGTGTTAAGTCAACACACAGCAACACATATACTATAAAGAATTAATATCATTACATTATCACTGTTTATTTAAAAGTATTTAAAAGTGTTAGATACACCTGGATTTGAACCTAGTATCATCTGGGCTCAAAAAGAAATGTGTCAGTGCATTTACACCTGCTGCCACAGAGTCACTTAAGTAGCAGGCGTGTTTCATAGACTCAGTACTAACTGTCAGACTTTAGCAATGCGGCTCTCATTTGCACACTGCTTAACAATGCCCAAGCATGGAAAGTATGGGAAATGTGCATCTAGCATGCGCAAACACTTTGCCAACTGTCTCGCACACCCGCTACTTACCCGCGCTATGGAAAATGAAATGTTATCTATTCCTGTCCATTTCCTATGTATGACATGAAATTACATGTGGAAACATAATACACTGAGGGCCCTATCAAACACTATATCACATATTCACAATACAGCCATGTGTTGCCATCCCCCAGCATGGCAACCCTGGTGTCTCTATACTTTTGTCACACATATATCACCTACACTACAGAACTTAATATCAAATTAACATGCAGAACTAGAACTATTGACCCATAAGCCTAAAATGTCGTATCTGCAAGGTTAGGGAAGGAATCAGCATTGACTTTATCTACAGGGACATAGGTGACCTTTGGCGCAATTGACCTAATCCATTTTGGTTTTGTTGAGGGTAGATCTTGCTTATTAAACCTAGTGGACTTCTTTGATACTGACCGCAAAGACCTGGATGAGGGATAATAGGACATAACCACCTATGTTGCATTCTCCAAGGCCTTTGACACTATCCTCCATTCAGGTATCATAGAGAAAATCTCCCATCTGGAGATTAACCCATACAATACTAGATGGATAGCCATCTGACTCACTGACAGAACACACACTGTCATAGTTAGGGACTGTACCTCCACCAGTAGACCACTTACCAGTGGAGTACCGCAAGGATCTGTACTGGGCCCTCAACTGTTTGGAAACTTCTCTGAAGTCCAGGGCAAGGTAGATGGCCTGTGCTTACTGAGTTTACAGATATGGCCTGGGCTTACCAAGTTTAACATATTATAGAAGGGGCTAACACAGAAAAATGATTGGTGCCAAATTCATGGAGTGAACCTTAAAACAAAAAATGCCTCATTGTCTCCTTTGGCAATGAAGTACCCCCTGCTAATTATGCTATACATAGCACTCTTCTAAGCTCAAACACAGTGTTGTGAGACTTGAGAACACATGTTGATAGCAATTTACAATCACTATGTGCCCATAGCGGTGAGACACATTCTACATTGCACACCTCATAAATAAGGCCATCACATCCAAAACCAGGGAGGTCATAACTCTGCTGCAGTCTACCCTTATAAGACTACTAATTGAGTACAATACTGTCTTCTGTCTATACCTCACCAGGCACTTATAGCAAAGGGAGAAAACACAGAGTTTTGTGACCAGGAGAATCCAGGGCTTCCAAAATATGACATACATGGAAAGTCTGAAAGATCTGTCACTGTACTCAGTATCTTGCAGGCTGCTGAGAGGTGATCTGTGCCTGGCCTACAGAGCAGTCTGAGACCCTGCCCTTCTGGAAATGCTGGATATCTGTAAATCAAATGGGACAAGAATAACTTGCTTCAGGGATCTCAACCTAGCCGGTGACATAAACAGAACATGCTGGGGAGACAGATATATATCCCAGTCATTGCCACTCCTCTTTAATAGGCTCCCACTGCATGTAAAGCAGTGCTCCTCAATGACCCTATTCAAACGCAACGTTAACAACTGGGTGGGTGATTGTAAATTTTCCTCTGGGGTGGCACCTATGTCCCTCATGGACAGAGCCAGTTGGTGCTGATCACAAAATTGCTCTGCTAACAACAACAACCATGTAACTATGCTCAATAAGGGTACTTGTGTTTTTACACACCTAGGCTTGTAAACGCCCTAGACCCATTAGGCTAGCAAACCCCCTATGAGCCTATGAAGCTGTGAACCTATGCAAGCCTATCAACATCTTTTCTCCAACATGCCTTGCTGACGTCATCCACTATAAGTTGACCTGCAGTCTTGTAAAAGTCAGACTTGTGCTGTAGCTTTGCATAAAGTACTGAGTTCCATAGTCTGTGTACTTAGGTAGGGTTCTGTTCTCACTTTGGTCAAGTGTGTGTGTGTGTGTGTGTGTGTGTGTGTGTGTGTGTGTGTGTGTGTGTGTGTGTTTCTAGCCAGAAGAGTAGAAGTGTGTATCCTACAGTTACTGCTCCCATTCTATGGATTGACAGTATTTTGTTACTTTACATGCCTAAACATCCATTTTATGCAGGCCTCCTAACATCTTCTCTCCAACATGCCCTGCAAATGTCATCCGCTATGAGTTGACCTGCAGTCTTGTAAAAGTCAGACTTGTGCCTTGACGCTTGCATAAAGTACTGGGTTCTGTAGTCTTTGTACTTAGGTAGGGGTTCTGCTCTCAGTACATTCAACTGGTGTGTGTGTGTGTGTGTGTGTGTGTGTGTGTGTGTGTGTGTGTGTGTGTGTGTGTGTGTGTGTGTGCACCTGCTTGACATTACAGACAGCCTTTTACACTACCATGTGAGACACAGTTATTTCCATATTCTCCTCAACAAACACAGCTGATATCATCAACTATAAAGTGCTGTCTGAGACACTCCAAGTCAGACTTGAGCTGTGGTTCTTGCCTTAAATGCAGAGTTCTGTAGTCTGTGTGCTTAGATAGGTAGGGGTTCTATTTTCAAGGCAGCCAACTGGGGGGTGTGTTTGTTTGCACTTACTTGACATTTTAGAGAGCCTTTTAGAGCAGCATGTGGGACACTGTTATTGCCATATTCTCTTCACCAGACACTGCTGATGTCATCAGCTATATCTGATTTGTGTATGTACACTACTCCCATTAGGGCAGGGTCAGAGACTGGCCTGGAGGCCAAGCAGAAGTCACCTAAAACTATACGATACAGATTGCAGTGACATGAATTTCAGTCTATCCACATATATCATGGCATGGTTTGTTTGCACTATATTTACTTGGTGAGTAACCCGTGTGGTCTCTCCAGCTGCTGCATGTGTCTGGTGAGGTACATGCAAAAGAGAGAATTATACTCTATATTAGTTTTCTGATGAGGTGCTGGTACAGTGCTATAAGTTATGATGTGCACAACATATGCTTTCAATACCAGTGTGGACACTTGGTGGTTGAGTTCAGAATGCTATATACATCTGTTCCCAGTGCTTGAATCACTGGGTTTCAGCATAGTGGGACTTTTGTCAATCCTGTAATTAGCAGGGAAATAAACCTTGCAAAAGGACAAAATAAAGACACATTTTTGCATTTATTTGTAGACCGTGTGGCTTTGTCACCAATCAATTGTCTGTGTTAGCCCCTCCTGTAGTATGTGGCCATCATAGGTAGACTCAATGATTGTACCCAGTATGCAAAAATCAGCAAACGCGGTAAGCCAAAAGCTGTATACTTTCGTTTGACCTGTTGATAAATAGATTCCAAGCAGTGAAGTGCTAAGCCCAGATCCTATGATACACCAGTGGTGACAGCTCTATTGGTACAGGTTGATTCACCAACTTTCACAGTATGTGTTCTGCCAGTGAGGCAGCTGGGAGAGTTTCTCAATGATCCCTGCATGGGGGACTGCATTCAAACCCTAGGCCGGTTGATTATAGCCACTATGCACTGTCTTGCCTTCATCCAGATCCATCACACAGAATGCTGCGACAACATCACAATTCACCTATCATGTGACTCATCACATACACCTTCCTGATAGCGTTGAATAAACACTTCAACACACCCTCTACATGGACTATGTTGCTGTACATAGACTATGTTGCTGTAGAAGGGTGTTTTCAACATGCATCTCTATGAGTTGTGATGGGGGCGCAGCACCTGATGCATGCATGTATAGACACATTCTGACTATACTCATCTGTGAGGTAGACCAACATGTCATCATGAACCTTTTCTAAATGGACACTAGTAATATCCCAACTATGTGCAGCAGACCTGTGTGAGTTGTCAATGCTACATCATGTCTGTTACATCTGTTAGATGTCCTCAAAGAGGTCATCGAAGGCATGCATGATGAAAACACTATCAGCCTTTTGAACTTGACAAGCCCAAGGCATTTGGCACAAATCCACACTGAGGTATTCACTCAGCACTGTCAGATGTGGTGATATACACCTAGATCACCAAGTGGGTAGACCAGTGTATCACATGGTATCTAAATATGTTGACATGTGTGAAGTGATGTATATCTAGGTCCAGTGATCAGGTCCATACATCAAGGCTGTCTGCTAGACCCTTTCCTGTACATTATTTAAGTGATGGACATCACAGATAACATAACAGCTGCCTGAAGGACTACAGATTGTGGGAAATCATTCACTCCAGCTGTGATATTAGTATAATACATATAGTATCAACACACACCAAAGATTGCGGCCACAGCCATGACAACACCTGCAATGACAAGAAAACATAGGTGGATTTGTTATGTCAGGAAAACAAACCTACAACCAGAGTATAATGTAGACATCACACCTATAATAGGAATAGTAGATAAGTGACTTGTATCCTCAGGTAGATGGTAAGTGGAACATCCACCAGCATGTGGTCAAAGTGCTGACTACTCCCTTGTATGTAACACAACTACTGAGTATGTGAAGGGTATCCACATCATTCCTCTCAACCTCTTAGAGCAAGAAATCTGGACAGAACCTAAAATAATGGGGGGACAACCACCCAAAAATAGGGACAGATTTTAAATATTGCTCTTACAAACTTGGAAAGTTGCAAGAATAATAGGTTTTGTATTATCATACATATTCTGACAGATATGAAGTCTGACATCAAATGCATGTAATTATTTAGTGAGTTTAATCCTCAGTGATTTGTTAAAAAAACACAAATTTTATGAGGAACAGATGAAAAAAGTAAGGCAAAAATCTGGACATTCTGTGAAATTCTGAACAGTTGAGAGCTATGATTTCCACATCACAGGCAATATTACCACCATAGTTCACAGCCTTCATCACACTAATAACTGAGTACAATGCACCCTTCTTCATGTACTTCCCTACACATCTTCCAGTTATGTGTAACTGAAGTATACCACCTTTGTCACAGTGAGCAGTCACACATCTTTATTGGCCATACCTAGGTATTCTTTTTGTGGCATAAACATTGCTGTCTAATGGTGCGTTAAGTTGTTACACCAGATGCATGTGTGGTAACTGTTCTGGTGATGCACACTGGTCTATGTTTACTGATCAAATGGCACATTCATTGAACAGCCATTCATCGTAAACATACCGTAGAAACTTCCATTCAGTGAAAGGCCATAAGATCACAGATAATTTCATCAAACAATCATAACTGGCTAACAGAATGTAGTACATACTTATTAGTATGGTAGGGATAAGGAAATCTGCCCTTTCCCCGGTGTAGTGTGATCTCACAGTTGGTATATATAATTGGCAAATGGTGTGAAGGGTACAGCCCCCCACATGATGAGGATTCAGTGAACACTGGACCCTTCTTATCCCCCCACCCCTTGCTAATTATATATACCAACTCTGAGATTGTACTACAGTAGGAGAAAGGGAAGATTTCCTAGAAAGCATTACAATGGGGAAAGAACAGATTTCCTTATACCATACCAGTAAGGATATACTACATTCAGTTTTGTTTATGTTGGCTAACTATGATCATTCATTGAACTTATTTATGAGCATATGGCCTTTCAATGAAAGGAAGTTTCAGTGGTATGTGTAGATGAATGGCTGTTCGATGAACTTGCTGTTTGATTAGTAAACACAGACCCAATGCATGCAGTACATTGTATACATGTTTAACAACATTAATGGCATGGGTAACATTCATGACAGTGTGGACTGTGCCAAATATATATATATATATATATATATATATATATATATATATATATATATACTTCCATGGTAGTGCAGCGGTAGTATTGTTGCCTCACAGCAAGAGGTTCCTCCCATTCGATTCTTGGCTTGGATTGGGAGTGCCTTCTGTTTGGAGTCTGCATGTCCTCCCCTTCGGTCGAGTGGGCATTCGAAAAGCATGCGTTGAATGGGCATGCCTTCGTTGAAGGTTGGGCGTCGGGCTGGTAACTCGACACCATAAAAAAAAAACAACTGCCAATCATTAGTGGACCGGAGTTCCACTGTGGCGACCCCTAACGGGGGAAAGCCAAAAGAAAAACAACAACATATATATATATATATATATATATATATATATATATATATATATATATATATATATATATATATATATGCCATGCACACCAGTCAACTAGCCTGTATTGATCATAGTGTCACATACAGGTATAGCAGTGTCCCTCCTAACATCTCCAGCAGATGTTATGGTGCCAGGACAATGTGCGTGATTATCCTCATTGAGCATAGACATAACATAATAGTTGTACAAGTGTGTTTGTGCAGAATCATCTCTGATCATTCTACATTACATATTTTATATCAGAGGCATGTGATTACTGGTGGTATTATTCTGGTATTGTCCATGTTTGTGCTTGTTAATGTTGTCCATGAGCTTTTACTTGTGTCCCATTTGCTGGAGACCTCTGTTGAGATTACACTCATATTCAGGAAAATCAGTTTGCACAGCTTCACAATATGTACCCTACCCCGATTGTATGTAATATCCCTGGTAGATGTCCTCTGCATTATTCATGTAAGGATGCTTATCTCACACAGACATCCTCACAATTGTTGTCACCTTGTGTGACAGTCATATAATGCACATTTTTACTGTGCAGTCCCTACTGTACCAGATTGATATGTGATTGGTGTTGCTGTTAACAACCGTCTTCCACTGACATGCCCTTATCTGCTTTACATTAGGTTGCTTCACCTGTTCTCTTTCCCTCTGTTCATTCCTACACTTCATGTGTGTGTCCCTATTTACCACACACACTTTCCCTGAATGTTTATTTTACATGGCAGTCCATGTACCCTTACAGATCATTTACACAACTTCAGTACGGAATGCAAGGAATGAGATTTCACAATAATCTGCACTGTAGATACACTGTCCTGTAATGTTTTTTGACCATATACTTAATCATAGTTAACTGTCCAGATTTTCACAGAAAGTCCAGATTTTTGCCTTTATATCTTTTGGTGTCTTCCTTATCAATTTTGTGGCTTTTTGTCATATCACTGGGATGATCTCAGGACTGATGTGACTCAGTAATTACATACATTTAAGTTTCAGACTTTAAATCCTTCTAAACATGCATCTTAACACAACCCCCTGGTTATTCTAGCACATTTCTGTAGAGCAAATATGTCCCTATTTCTGGGTCATTGTCCTACCATTACGCTGGCCTTTGTCCAGATGTCTTCCACTAAGAGACTGAGAGCAATCTGTTAAGCCCTCATGATCACTGTGGCATTCCGAGCAAAATCACAGCCCTTCAGTGCTCAGATTTAAACAGGATTGCTGTCAGTGTTTGTTTACATGGTTCCCTGACAGCAGCACTGTTGCCAGCCATGAAACCTCACTTATTTATGTATAAATGTGGTGCGTAACATGAATATGCAGTGAGCGCTGCTGCTTACTGCGCATCACCATGCACACATATAAACTCCATGTAGGCTTTGTGCGAAGCCTATGTGGAGCTTGTTGAATCCCAGGGACTGCTTAAATATTCAGGCACTCTGCAAATTTATGTGCATTGTTTTAAAGTATCATATTTACAGTTTATATATGTCTATATGTAATCCTGATATTTTTTTTAAAAAACTCTGAGGAGCTTTTCTCTCCTCGGCTAAAAACAGGTTTAACGAAACGTAGTCAGACTTTCAGGGTCAAAAAGGCAAAATAAAGTGAATAAGTGTGCCACTAACTTAAGAAAGTAAAGGAATTAATAATAAAATTACAACTAAAATGTGATAAACTCCTGAATTGCTAAGTAAACAAAGACTATGGAAATATGCAGAGATACAGTTAATTGATAGCTATCATCTTTAGAATAGGCCTTCATGCTTCTTTAAAATCCCACTCATTCTTTATAGTCACCCATGTATTTATTTTGGCTGAGTACTTCATATGTTTACAACATGTTTAACCTAGGCATTAGTATGATTTTATTTGCAATAACCCTTTGATAATTCACTCTTTGATCATAAACCTCCATATCTTATACATAAATTATATAAAGAGGAGTGTCCTATATTTTCAATACCTGACAACTTCTAATTTACGTACATAACTGTGTATATTTGTGTATATGTGTATGTATACAACATATAGGGTCTGCATTATATATTTGAAGCTTCAAAATTGCAAACCTCATATGTTCGACAACATATGAGTGAAATCTGAATCTTCGAATATATAATAAAAACGTAAAAAAAAAAAAAAAACTTACCTTAATGCTCTGAGCAGGGGGAGCAAGCCCCCCTGCACCCACCACATGGGGAGCTGTGCCCCCATACCCCCCTACTTAAATATACCAACTCTGGGACCGCACTTCAGTGCAGAAAAGGGATATTTGCCCATTCTGCGCGTACGGAGCCATTGCCTTTCACCTTTGAACTTTTCAAAGTTTGATCATATGGTCTTGCCCATATGATATTCGAACTTTGAAACGTTCACTAATTTAATAGGTATCCCAACATATACACATATAAATATTGACTGACTGGAGGCAGAAATATACTATTTATAGCACTTTGGTATAAGGTTAGCAGTCCACAGAGGAACCACCGCAATTTATGTTCAGTCCACATAGTCCTCCTAGCAGCAGACTGCAAACATGAAGGTCTTAGCTGCAGTCCTTGACTAGTCTTTCCTATGAGCTCTGTAACAAAAGTTTTCACCAGAACGTACCTCCACAGTAAGTTCTGACTGAACTATCCAGCTTCAGCACAGTGAGTGATCATGCCCTGTTACAATTACTAAATAAACAGCTTGTAGCAATATAACATTGTGCCACTGGGCTCTACTTGTCTATCCATTTTAGTGCACTGTGACCCATATAATCAGCCTAATTAATAGGAATGTCATGATCTTGCAATCTAGCAATGTGAATCCATAACTGATGGTGCTGTGCTTCTGGTGTTAGTTGTGACATTTTTGGATTTTTAAAATCGTGTGTATATATTAAAATATTAAACAATGGACTGTGGAATAAGAAGACAAATTATTGACACTTTAGTTGGTGTCACTTTGTTCAATTCTTCCTGGAATGCCAATGAAATCTAATGCTTGGTACAACTCCTTAAAGGTAGTAAAGCAGAATCTGTTAAGTGTAGGAATATAGAGATCTGAATATTTATAATATAATATTTTTACTCTGTAGATGCTTGTTTTCATACGTCATTGGTTTGATCTTTACTTGGTTTTGTCATTTGTGGCAGATAGTTGCTGATGATGGTCATCATTAGATCATTGCTGTAGTAGCCTGCACTATATGAGTTGTAGCCACCTAGAATATAAAAAACACCTAGCATCTAAAGCTTTAGGGCGTCTATCGCAGGCCCAGACCATAGATGGCTTGAGAGTTAAGAAAAGAGATCAGCACTCTGGGTGCCAAACCCTTCAAAGCTTTCCTGCAGCTGAAGAGCATTTCTCTTACAGGCATTTGGGAATCGATGGTCGGCTAGTGTTTCTCTATTGCTGGGGGGGGGGGGGGGGGGGTAAGTTCTTTTGTGGGAAAAAAGCTTCCACGTATGATTATTTTATTTTAAAAAAAACAGTACTTTGGGAAAGAACTGTTTACATTTTATCAAGGTTTATTTTCTGAGGGACTGTCACGAGACATTCTTGTCAGTTAAACCTGTGTGCTTCTTTTTACTGTTTTGACTGATAAATTTCTTTTTAAGTAGGTTTACTTTACCTTTTATACATAGTAAGCTTATAATGTATTTTTAGGGTCTAGGGCAAGTGTGTTTCATACTTGTCACTGTGTACGTTTGGTAAACACTGTTTTTAAGGTATTTCTCTTTTACTGTTTGCTGACATTGCTATCTGCATTTCAGGCTTCTTTTTCTGTTTAACCATGGAACAGCTTATCAGTTCCTCTGTTCTTCCTTCCTCTGAATACAAGAAAAAGAAAATATTGAACAGCCTTTGCCATTTCAGCAAGCTGCTTTCTTGGCTCGGCTGCAGATGCTTAACCCTGCAGTGGCCATTTCAGTTTCCTCAGACAACTCTTCTCTGGTTTCCTCTAGTATACCCTTTGGCCACCATGGACCTGGGATTAGACGTCCTCTGTGGCTTTTGTGGAGTGTCCCCTGTGTGCATAGGAGAAACATTTTTGTCAGTCTCCGAAGAAGGAGCAGGGAATGCTTCTCTGCCTGGCCAGGTTAAGATGCTATTTCCTCGGTTGATGTCTCTGGTATTAGTCGGTCTGCTTCTATGTACTTTCCTTGTAAAAAGAAGATGAAAGTTAAACATTTATCATCTTCCCTGTCTCTCTTACCTTGGAAAGGGAAAATTTATTGGGCTTAGCTTGTGGCTTAGTTTAGGCTCTTAACCCTTTACATTCTAGTTCTTCTGGTAAAAGAAAAAAGAAGTCCTTCTGTTTCTAAAGATTTTCAGTGTGATGAACAGGAAATGGAATTGCAGGGAACAAATTATGTTTCTCCTCAGGCAGCACACTTTTATTCTGAGAAAAAATATTTCTTTTGATTCTCCCTTTGAAGAATTTTTTTTGTTTGAAACTATTTACATGAATGAACTAATACTTTTAATTGGGAACAGAATGACAATCCCAGTTTCTTCAAAAAATATTATGACTTATTATAACTGTCATACTTGTCCCACCCCACCTCCCGCTACATACTACCTACACAAACAAACTAAATAAACCACATACATACACTAACCAAAACCCTACTTCTAACCCTAAACTAAACCCTACTTCTAACCCTACACTAAATCTTACATATACCACCATGCATGCACTTAACTTAACCCGCACCCTAACCCTAAGGTCCGTAACTATCACACACTTACTTAAAAAGCTAAACCCAAACAAACTAAATAATCCACAGACATACACTTAATAAAACCCTACACTAAATCTAACATACATTACCATCTATGTACTTACCTTAACCCGCACCCTAACCCTAAGGTCCATAACTATCGCACACTTACCTTACGGAGCTATATCGCAGAAGGCCAACCATGACGATTCGAAGTTTCTGCTTTCGCACTTCTGGACAATCAATGTTTTCGCGGTTCGATGAAGACAGGTCGACATTTATGTGTTCGGGTAAGTAAACGTTCATCTTTTTAATATAGACCCAACCCCAGGAACTACAGACCTATTAGCCTGACTAGTCTTATCTGCAAGACCATGGAGCAAATCATCACAGACCTTATCAACAAAGATATAGGTAATCTCTAAACATTAGACCCTACTCAATTTGGATTTGTCAAAGAGAGATCATGCCTATTAAATCTAATGGACTTCTTCGAGACAGTCACCAAGGCCCTGGACAAAGGGAAATCTGTGCATACAGCCTACCTAGACTTAGCCAAGACATTTGACACTATCCCCCACAAAGGCATCATTGATAAACTTACCCAGCTAGGTATCAACCCTTATATCATTAGATGGGTGTCAAACTGGCTCACTGATAGAATCCATATAGTCAAAATAGGGGAATCCACCTCCAACAGCAGACCTGTAACCAGTGGAGTTCCACACGGATCAGTCCTGGGTCCTCTACTGTTTGCACTCTATTTCTACGAAGTACAAGCAAAAACTAAAGGTCTACGGCTGACAAAGTTTGCTGATGACTGAAAACTGGAAGCAGTCACAGAATCTCCAAATGATGTCACCATCCTACAAGAGGGTCTTACACAAACAAATGATTGGTGCTAAAGTCATGGCCTTAAGCTCAGTGCAAAAAAGTGTATTATCATCCCTTTCAGTAAGGGCACTGTTCCTGCTAACTACCACATCAATAGCAATACCTTAAGTATGCATTCAGTGGTGAGAGACATGGACACACAGGTTCACCCCTTTTGACCACCATGTCTCCACAGTGGTAAGAA
This sequence comes from Protopterus annectens, assembly GCF_019279795.1. NCBI lineage: Eukaryota > Metazoa > Chordata > Ceratodontiformes > Protopteridae > Protopterus > Protopterus annectens. The sequence continues at coordinate 1,909,656,399 of NC_056741.1, read as the reverse complement.
GGGCATTCTATATGGCTCATCTTATAATTAAAGGCATTACCTCCAAAAAAAGAAGTTAAAACCTACCTATACTCTTCCCTCATCAGGCCAATAATTGAGTACAATGCCCCTTTTGATATGTGCCTTTCCAAGCACCTGCAGTAATTGGAGAGACCACAGAGGTTCTTCACAAGGAAAATTCTAGGTCTTCAGCATCTGTCCTATGTGGATCATCTGAAATCACTGTCACTTTATTCTGTTTCATGCAGACTACTCAGATGAGATCTCTACCTTCTATACAAGGCAATCTCTGACCCTGCTTTATTGGAAATGCTGCATCTCTGTAAGTCAAATGGTACAGAGGTTACACGCTCTAAAGACTTTAACCTGGTATGTGCCATTAATAGAACCTGCTTGAGAAACAGATTTGTCTCCCAGAGTTTACCCCATTTTTGGAACAGACACCCACATCATGTCAAATAGAGCACCTCATTGGTCGTTTTCATATGCAATCTGGATGATTGGCTGGGTAACCATAACTTCATCCCAGGGGTTCCACCTGTGCCCTCTTGGACAGGGGCAATAAGTGATGATCATAGAAATAAGAGTAGAACTTGGTTAGGCTTGTAAGGGCCCTAGGGCCATTAGCCTAGTAACTTCCAATGATCCTATGATCCTATGTATTTTTTCCACAAATTCCACATATTTTTATGTGATTTACTCCTTCCTTTTTCTAAAGATCCCACTTCTATTTCTTTTATCTCTCTTACAATATTCACTACTTCAGATACAGTTGGTTTAGATTTTGATTTCCATTTTCTAGTAATTACTTTTTTGGCAGGCAGTAGAGTTAAATTTAATAAGGCCTTACTATGTCTAGGCAGTGCAGATCCTGTGCCCCAACTCAGCAGAATCATGTCCTTAGTTAACAGCCATTTGCTCCCCCAATAATTCTAGCAGAGTTCTCTGTAGGATTTGATAACTCATTACAATCCAAAAAATAAGTAAATAAATAAAAAATAAAAACATGCACCCGGTTACTTTTTCTTCCCCATCACACCTCAATAATTTGCTCTCTTCCTGAGAAAAAATGTTTGATGTCTGCTTGGAGTTTAAAATACCTGTACAACCACTTCCAAGCAAAAATCCGAAACCTTCTGGATTCTGTTACATACTTGGGAGCCATATATATGTCCTCCCATTGTTCCCTTGTAAATTAATTTTCCAGTCTCTCTCTTCCCAATATTTTCTCATCTCCTCTGATTGATTTTTATAGCTATAATGAAATATTTTATATGCCCTACTTATTATCCCCTCTTTAACAGCAGCTTCTGTTCTAGATTTGACTAAAAACACTACCTATACTCTGATATTAGTCCCTAATAGGGAAAGCAATCTCTAACCTGCAGTCCAAACCTCTTCTTGGCAACATCCTACTGTATTACTTTTCTCTCATTAGTTATTTGCTCCCAATACTTTGGGAGTTTTCTCCAGTAAATTCCAGATCCCTCTTGCCTATTTTCTGTACCCCTACTTGCAGTCCTCCCGAATGTCAAAATATCCTTCTTCCATTGATGTATTGGTTTACTTCTTAGAATACTTTCTGCAACTTCATGAATATAATATTCTGTATGATGGGTTATTATTCTCCTTAAGAATCTGTACACAAAATTCCACTGTCTTCACATTTCTGGAACATCTCCTCCACATTATCATCATCATCTCTTTCCACTTGGAATTATAACTTTTTGCCTGGGTTATGTATATGAGCCTTAACTTTGTAGTGCCAAAATATCCCTTCAAGCCAGGTAATCTTAAACCACCTTGTTGTTTTGGGAGTGTTAACTTATCCTGCTTATCTCTTGCTCTCTTTCCCTCCTAGATAAATTATTCTTCAAAACTTTTTCCACTGGTTGATTAAAAATATGTCTGTCCTGCATATAAAACTAAAGGGACTACAAACAAACATTTTCACTGCTTATATCATACTATCCATCCATAAACAAGAGCTTACAGTGTATTAGCTTTTTTTTATTCTCCTCCCACATATTCTTAGCTGATATTACAGAATCCTATTTAATCCATACCGCTAAAAACATCATCCTATCATGTTCCACACACTACAGCAAGACATCAAATTCTGTATTAGGCTGTATCCTAGTGTCAGACCCTAGTAATTACACCACCCGTAGGTACAATGTCAGACTCTCTGTCAGTGATCATTTCCCAATCTGTACAACCAGACATCTAACACATCTAGTTAAACAGCATATTTGTAAAACAACATGCAACCTTTTCAAGTTTAACCTAGAAATGTTCACTACTACATTATCATCTATTATCTAGAACTTCCTAAATATCCTAAATAGCCTTGCACCTCCCAGAAGGAAGAGACTAAAAACAAATAATGCAATTTGGCTATCCAAAAAGAGTAGAAAGCTAATGCAGGATAGAGAAACAGCATGGAAAGAATGTAAAAATATAAACACCTCAGTATCTTGAAAACTTTAGAATGCTTTGCAATTGTACTAAAAAGCAAATAAATGAAGACAAAAAAAATACTATAATAACTTTCAGAATAATACTAAAGACAACCTTAAAAATGTTGGAAATCCTATAAAGAAAATCTTATATCAGCCAAAAATTTAACCCAGCCCCCACTTCTGAAAACTCACCGCTTGAAACTACAATACAGTTCAACTATTATTTTATCGATAGTATGGCATCCTTAACTAAGGATTCTTCAACATCTAATCCCAACCCTGCCCAACAGCCACATATCACCACATCCACTTTCAGCATCAAAATGTATCCACATCTTATATAAAAGTACTCAAACAAACTTAACCCATGTTCATCTTTGGCTGACAACATTCCAAGTAAGTACCTAAAAATAGCCAATACCATTGCCTTTCCAGTTTCAGTCCTTATAAATAGGTCTATCCAGGAATTCCACATTCTCCCTCCCTGGAAAAAGTCACACATTATCCCTCTGCACAAAGGATCAAATTCAACAGATATTAGTAACTTTAGACTTATACCAATCTTATCTCCCCTTGTCAAAATAGTTGAAAAAATGCATTTATAAACAATTGCTAGACTATCTACTGCAATAAGAATTCCTAACCCCTCCACAATGGCTTCAGTCCTTCCCAAAGTACTAGTTCTGCCCTTCTAACTTACATAGATACTGTCAATAAAGCTAGAGATAACGACAAACTAGTCTCTTCTTTATTTCTAAACTTGTTAAAGCCTTTGATACAGTTCATCTACCCTTCTGTGGTTCAAAAGCTACCTGTCCAATAGGTGCCAGTCAGTAAAATGGCACTCTATGCTCTCTTTTGACCTCCCAGCTACCATGGGTGTACCACAATAGTCTATCTTGGGTCCTTCCTCTTTAACATTTTCACTAACACTCTCTATACATCTACAAAATAGGCCACCCTAATGCAATACACAGGTGATTCCTCCCTCATTTTCACATCTGGCAACATGATACACCTCCGAAAAAATTACTCAGGAAGCTTTAACAGCCACTGAAACATGGGCCTCATAACTCACAACTCCTGTTTAACCCAAAAATGACCAAACTACTACTTTTTTCCTGAAATCTCCCTCTCATAAAAAACAAATTTAACGTCCTCTCCCTTCATAAAACAACCATTGAAGTCACTTCTCATAGCAAATTATTCGAGGTCATAGCAGATGATAAGCATACTTTGGACCTGCATATACAAAATCACATAAGAAAACTCATCAAAAACTAGGGATGCTTTACAGAGCCAAAAACGTTCTTACCGACGCAGCTAAAACTACACTTGCCATTACTTAGCTCCTCCTCACTCTTCTTTGGGGTGCTCTCATCCTTACTAACCTCCAGGCTTCACAAAAATTAAAACTGTTATAACAAAGTTGCTAAATTTGCAGTAAGTACCCCTTTCAGAACCCACCACTGCGTAACACTAAAAAGACTAAATTGGTTAGAACTGCTTCATCAACTAACTTATACACAACTTCTTATCACCTATAAAATTATCCAGCATCCATCTGGCTGTCCGGCATTAAAAGACATTCTACACAACTGTGTTCCTAGTTGGTCATTGTTATCCAGTAACCAAACCTATCAAATCTGCTGGCCCTTATCTGTACTCATATAATGCTGCTAAGGACTGGAACTCCTTACCTGTATCCATCAAGTCAATAACCTCCCTCCCATCTTTCAAAATCTCTCTGAAAGGCTTCCTAGCTAAAATCCGACTCTGTTGTTCAAAACCAGAATAAACTATATCCCTAAATGTGAACAACTACCTTTTCATTCCTTATGCCTCCTTACTTTCCCTTCTTCACATACTTTCTTACTTCTATCAAATTCTCCTCCGACTTTCTCTTTAAATATACCATAAGCCTGTTTTTTTTCCCTTGCTTCATAGTGCAGTTCCTGCTTGTATTAGACCATCTTACCTTTAATTTATCTACAAAATGTCTAAAATTTCTCTGAGTATTAAATGATTGTCATATAACATGTATTGATTCTTAACCAATGTTTTTTATATTATCACTAATTTGCTATAAGTATTTAAACTACAGATGTCTTTGTTTTGTTTTTGAAGACTGTAAATTATTGTTCTTAAAATGTTTTGTAATAATTTGGAGCTTTTCTCCCCAGATCTGTGTTGAAAATGGACTTCTACCCAGTTGGACTTTCACAATAATCAAATGTCAATAAATGATAAATAAATCAATATGGGTATTGCTGACCTAAGTCATGAATGGGTACATAATTTACGACTATAGCCTTTGTTTTATCTTAATTAAGTTTATATCCTGAAAAGATGTGAAACTGACTCAAAATGTTCCACAACACCGAGATGTCCTTTTCTGAAATTATCAAGTGTAAAATAATATCCTATGTAAATAAAGTCAACTTTTCTTGATTACCGAACCAATTATATCCTTGAAGTTATCAGTACCTTATTTTGTTTGCCAGTGGCTCTAAATATAGAGCAAATAACAAAGGGGAAAGAGGAAACCACTACCTGCTTTCTCTGTTGAAAGACAACTTAATCAGAGAGGAATCTTCCCACTTTAATTCTTGCCTCTGATCCCTTGTATATCTGTTTAATTAACCTTATTACTGTATCAGGGAATTTAAATACTTCCAATGCCCTACTCATAAAATTCCAACTTAACTCTGTCAGATGCTCTGCATCAAGACCCACCAACAACAGCAGTATTATCTTACATTCTGCTTCCCTCTAGATCATCATTGTTCTATTAATATTCTCAGATGTTAGCCTCCCCTCCATAAAACTACATTGATCCATATCTGTCAATTTTGGCAACACCTTTACCATTCTTTTAGCTAATATAGACATAAACACTTTATAATCATGATTTACAATCGAAACGGGTCTATAAGGCAGTGTCTGATAGGTCGTCACCCTCTTTGGCTGATACAACCATCACATCTTTCAATCAAAATGCTGGTACATCCCCTCTTTTTAAAATACAATTAAAATCTTCCAGATTTTTATATCACTGTTTTCCTTCCTAACTTCCAAACTTCCATAAGAATACCATCTGTTCCTGGAGACTTCCCTGCAAATTGATTATACATCACCATGTGTATCTCATCTCCTTCTATCCTAAATATTTCCATTTGTGCTCTTTCTTGGTTTCCACATTCATCTGATTTATACAAATTTTCTTTAAATTTCTGAAAGACCTGTAATATTTCTATAGGATCACTGGTTATTTTTCTTGTCAAAGGTTCCCTAAGTTTGGCAACAAGCCTTTCTACTTCTTGTTGCCTAAGATGCTGTGCTGAAAGTTTTTGTTCTCTAGAGCTATCAAAAAATAATTGCTTAACAATGGTCTTTCTAAGCTCCTGCATATTATCAAAGTGTTTTCTGCAGATGTTCCTCTTCTTGCTCTGTGAGATTCCCCTTAGTTTGCAATACTTTAAACTTCTGTCAGCACCTCTAAATGATTCATATTACTTCTTAATCATATTTCTTTCTGTTTGCTCTGTACCCTATTTTTAAATAACACTTTTAACTTTCAACTTTCAATTTTATCCAACTTGCTAGATATTCCTTCAGAGGAAATTTCTTTCTATGATAACTTGTGAACAATTTCCACTACCTGTTCCATAAATTCCTGTCTTTTTATCATTTTTACTTCATTACCCTGCATTTTTATCTTAGTTTTTATTGGTGTATGATCCAAAATAGTTATTAGATGTGTGTTGAAGCTTTCAATTAAATGCAAATTTTCCTGTGAAATATAATTTCTATCCAGTTTAGCACAGTTAATTGTACCTTGGGGAATGATACATAAATTCTGTCCAAGTTCCTACTACTGAATTCACATCTACCATACCAAGTATTTTCATAAATGTCTTCTGATATCTTCCCTGTTTTGTTATATTTTCCCTTGTAGGTTCCCTGACATATCCTCACTCTTGCATATTAAGTTCCATTTGCTAACTATTAGTAATATTCCCTAGTGAAAGCTAAATATTTCTCCCCAAATTTTCTTAAGCTCTGTAATAGCTTTGGTGGAATATAAATGCATGCCAGCATAATCCTCCTTAATTGCCAATAGTCCATTACTTTCACAAATGTACCATCATTGTTTTTCCCATTCTATCACTATTTGAGCACTATTTATTTATTTATTTTACATTTGTTTACCGGAAAAGTCCGACTGGACACACGTCCATTTTCAGCGGAGGCCCAGGCAGAAAAGCTCCAATATCATACAATATATAAAGAAAAAGTTCTGAACACAATAAAATAAAAATTCAGAGCACAATACATAGTTTATAAGGATAAAAATATGCAATGAAGTAAAATATCTAGCACCATATAGTAACTGTTTATAGCAGCAGATAATGGTTGCTAAGTATATAATAAACAGTTCTTAGTACTATGCAGTAAATAGCAAAAATAGTAACATTCTTTGAGGTATAATCAGAATAGCAGCCTTACAGGGAAACTGGTATCACATAACAGTATCCACATAACAATACATTAGCATGTATTTAACCTGGGGAGTAACAAGAGCAATCAGTATTATTACTCCCCTTTTCCTTTGTCTCTGATAATCTGCTCTATATCCAACCTGAACTCCTTTCATTGTCGATTTCAAATTCACAGGCTCATTTCTTTCCAAATGTGCCTCTGCAGCATTGCTGTTTGCACTCTGCATTTCTTAATATAATTCATTACTCTTTCCTTTTTTGAATATGTATTTCCAACTTTTAATCTTACTTGTACACCCTAATGTTTGGCAGGCTGATCTTTTATACAGTTGTCACATTTCTAAAGATTTTCTGTTTTAATGAAAACCCTCAAACAAAAAAAAAAACTAAATGAATTTTCAGAACAATCCCAGCATCTATAAACTTATAATAACAAACACAGAAAGTAATGGAAAAAAACATGTTAATATGTTTGCAGATGCAGGAAGATAAGCATTTTTCATGTCTTTCATTTTTTTATTTTTCAAGCCTATTTTCTTTCCAAAAAATATTTTATGGCTCAAGCCATGGACATTAGTCTAGACATCTACACTTGTGAAAACAAGGGAAATTATCATCTTAGTAATACAATCAATGCACTTTTACACCCCCCCCCACCCTAGCAGCCCTGATCACAGCATTTTATTAACTTAAACTTGCTTCTGTTCAGCTTGTTTATTTCAGTATCTTTAACACATACAGCTGTCATGGAAAACAGTTTCCCCACTCATTTAAAATACAAAAAAAAAAAGCTGCTGGAATGGGTCGAGGAAAACGGACACTCCACTTAGTAGTTTAAAACTTTAATGTGATCCATAGAAACACAGATGAAAAAAGTTTAATGCCTCATAAACAAACCACAGCATTGTTGTATTCTTGTTTAAGGCAGCATCAGAGTCATAATGCCCTGGGTTTTGATAACACTTAAATAGCTACCCTAATTAGTGTACATAAATTGATTGTTGATTGATTAATACATTAAACTAAAATAATAATCACATGCTTAAAGACACAATGTTTAAAAACTAAACCAAGGGCTGTAACAACAAAATACCTGTTAAAATTCAATGAAATACACACACACACACACACACACACACACACACACATGTATATATATATATATATATATATATATATATATATATATGGTTCTACCTTACATAGTCGACAGTGCAGAACATCGACAATGGAATCGCGATCGCCAGAAGATCGAAAATGCAGAAGACCGACAGATGAAAACACCGACGCCAAGGATACCGACATGAGAAAAGGCTGTGTAAGTATGCGGTAGTGACGGACGTTAGGGTGCGAGTAAGGTAAGTGTGGATATTGACGGTCTGTGGGGATAGGGGTGGGTTAAGTGAGTTAGGGTTAGGGCGCGGGTTAGGTAAGTGTGCGGTAGTGAAAGTCTTTGGGTTAGGGGCGGGTTAAGTGAGTTAGGGTTAGGGCGCGGGTTAGCTGAGTGTGCGATAGTGACAGACCTTAGGGTTAGGGTTGTAGATAGTTGTGTATGTGAGGTTTAGTGTGGGTTTGTAAGGATTTTGGTGTGCTTGTGTTGTGTGTGTGGTTTTTGGACAGGAGATGTGTTTTGTTTGTTGATTGTTGTTATTGTGGTGTGTGCAGCGTATGAGGTTTCGTGTTTGTGAACCGTCGGTTATTTCGTTGTCGGGCATGTGAGGTGTCGTGTTTATGCACTGTCGATTATGTGGTGTCGATGATTGCGTTGTCGGTGTTCTGCACTGTCGACTATGTAAGGTAGAACCATATATATATATATATATATATATATATATATATATATATATATATATATATATACAATTATATAATAAAAAGTTGTAGTTAAAAATATATCAAATAATAAAAACCTTTTTCAAAGGACAAGGCTAATTCCAAAAAATCATGTTAAAATAAAATCATGCACCCATAGTTTACCATCACACAAGTGAAATATCCTGCAGTACTTGTTTAAAACTCTATAATTCTTTAAAAATGTTTGAAAAGTTGAGGATTGGTTAAAAATTATTGTTTTCTTACTTGTTAAAATACATAAAATAGCTACAGTAGTTATACTAAGAATACCAATAAAATCATGTGTGATGAATATGGAAATAATACATTTAAAATACCCCTGACTGCACACTGTACAAAACTGCTTTATAATATAACATGCAATTTATATCATGAAATATTTTATACAAGTACTAGTATGAACACAACTCTTTACTTACTTTTTTTTCCTTTTAGTGTCCTTTTAAACATTAATGACATAATGTGGGATATAAACTGTTCAGCCTACTCACAAGTTTAACAAAGTCAGCAAAGTCCATTCTTGTCGCAGCCACTTTTATTTGAAAAGCCATGTTTCATAAATGTGATTGATACTTTATAATTGATATTTATGACCTAATTCCAATGCTGCTGATCTTCTCCCTGATCATCTCCATCTCTAAACACTAAACTCTGATTGAAGTCCATGGCACTCGTGATTCTTCTAAACAGTTTCTGTGATTTTTCTATCTTTCAGGCATTTTTCTTTGGAACATTGGAAAATGTTTCACTGGCAAAGTTTCTTTATGAACTGTATTGTCAGAAGAATGAGAAGCAGAGTCCCCTTCTACTTGCTGTCTCGCTTTTTTGTTGGATAAACTTTATTGCCTCCTTAACCTGTTCTGCATCAAAAATATCTTTGATCCTCCAGGAAAAAAATACTCTGCAGACAGTTGGATGTAGGAGCTTGAATCTCACATCTGCCTCTCAACATTCCATGACTGCAGGGATAAATGTGCTTCTCTTCTGCCTGGTGTACAGTCAATAATCATTTTCCACAAATAATCTGCTGTATCTAATTTTTAATACTTTTCCTTTCTGTCACAGATTTGTCAGGATCAGCTCTTTCTGCTGGTATAATTGTATCTTTACTAATATAGATCTTGTCCTATATTTCAACCTCTTAGCAAAAGAAATCTGGACAAAGCCTAAAATAATGGGGGGGACAAAGGCCCAAAAATAGGGATTGCTCTTTTAAACTTAGATATTTGCTAGAATAACAGGAGTTTTGTTAGTATGCATTTCCTGAAGGATAAGAGGTCTGAAACTTAAATGTATGTTATTATTTAGTGACTTCAGTGCTCAGTGATTTGCCGGAAAACCTCAAATTTTATGAGAAACAGACCAAAAATATGAGGCAAAAATGTGAACAGTTGAGAGGTATGGATATTGACTGTTCTCTCATGGCCAGAGTTGGAGCATACACTCTCTCTGCTCTTTCAGTTAACAAATTCTGCTGTGAAACACCATTCCAGTTGCTTATTTGTGCTTTCGTAAAATTAATGCAGTCTGTTCCTTCCAGTTTCTCAGATACAGCAAAAAATCTCAGTTTTCTCTGCACAATCTGACTTCTAACACTATTTTCTTAAACAGGTCTTCTTGAGAACCTTTATATTCAGCCAGCCGTTTCTTCATTTCAACCTCTTATTTGTTGCAGTTTTTATCAATTCGTCTGAATAGCCAGTTTGAGCTGCTTCTATTTTTTCCTGCCTTTTGTTATTTGAGTTGATGTAGTCATTTACTATTTCATTTACTTTAATCACCTCTGAGTACATTTGATTTATTTTTTCTCTAGATTATTGGAGGCCATCTCTTGCGCCACAGTTAATGCTTGAACTGCTTTTTGCTGAACAGCTGCAGAATCCTTCCTAGACATTGTTTTTAGCTGATTTTCTTTGAAATGCTCCAATAGTCATCTTAACTGGCATCCAGGCAATGTACTTACTAGCTTGTAATTAAATTTTTACCCCAGAAAAACGTAAAGTGCTCCGCCAAACTCCACTAAACAAAGCAAAAACGAAAGCGAGTTAAATTGGAGAACTTTTTCAGCCTGCATTGGTCAATTAAATTGGAGAACTTTTTCAGCCTGCATTGGTCAATTAAATTGGAGAACTTTTTCAGCCTGCATTGGTCCTCGCTTTCGTTTTTGCTTTGTTTAGTAAATTTTACCCCAAATACAATTTCAATGGCACTCTTTTTCTTGGTTTCTGTTTTTCACACTGGGAGGGATGAAATTAAGATGTTGATCAGTGTGCAGCCATCTTGGAAGACCTTGATGTTTTCTTTCTTAACCAGCTTGCAAAAGTTCCAAAGTTCAGAATGTTAGCCCTTCACAACCTGTTACCTCTCATCTGCCTTCTTAGTTTTTTGGTAAATATAGATGTAAAGGATGATTATCATCATATAGCAATAGCCACAGATTGCAAGTGCTTCATAAGATTTTCTGTGTTTGCATTACACTTTCAATTCATTGGGTTACAGTTTGGGTTATCCACTTCTACAAGGCTGTTTACAAAGTATCTAGCTGTTGTGATAAACTATTGTTGACTGCAAGGCATTCACATTTTCCCTATTTAGATGACTTACTTATCTTTACAGAGTCTTTTTCAAACTGTCAGAAATTTCTCCCTTGGGTAAGAGATCTCCATTGCAGACTGGGTTTCCAGGAGAATATTCAAAAATCTTGTCCAATTCCAACCCACAGAATAGTATTGTTGGGGTGTCTACTGGATGCATCCCTTTGAAGAGCTTTTCTCCCGCAAGAAAAGTGTGTATGTGTTTATGTGTGTGTGTGTGTGTGTGTGTGTGTGTGTGTGTGTGTGTGTGTGTGTGTGTCTATATATATATATATATATATATATATATATATATATATAGTCACTTCATAATCTCGAAATACTGAAATATCGAATTTCAGTATCTCGAATCTATGAAACCGAAACTACAAAACCCCGAGCCAAAAACTGTGAAATTCAAAACATCGAACAAACCTCATACACTACACCATACATACAACAGCCACATCAAAACGTAAACAAAAAAACTACACACACACACAACTCATACACACATAAGCAGGCAAGCCCCCCTGCGCCCCCCATGTGGAGGGCAAGCCCCCCACTCCCCCCTAATTATATATATTAACTCAGAGATCGCACAAACAGGAAACAAAAGCAAACTCACACACGCACATTCTCCAGTCTCTCACACACACATCAAACATATCAGTACACTCAAACATACTCTAAACCCCCCTGAAATCCCTTACAAAACACCTAGATCCACACACGGCACCACGTACTATAAACACACAGTCCCAGACATCACATAGTGTAAGGCCATAACCGCGAATTCGAGATATTCAAATTCGTGATTATGAACTTTCACTATTTTAAACATTTGGGTTTATAGTCTTGAGATACTGAAATTTGACATTTCAGTATTTCAAGATTATAAACGGCTCCTATAGATATATATATATATATATATATATATATATATATATATATATATATATATACATGCATTTTTTTCACTCAGTTGAAGATTTCAGTAAGGAAATTTTTCAGGACTTTAGGATTCATGACATCTGTGATGCTCATGATGCCTCTAGCCAGACCCAACATGAGAAAGTTTCAGTGGTTTCTAAAAATCTGTATGGTCCCAGCATCAACACCTCCTGACTTTTCAAATTCGAGTTTTGGGAATGTAAAAAAGGGAATTTTTGGGGAGAAGACACCAGTTTTATCTGAGTTCAGATCTTCCATTTTCCCTACCAGTTCAACTACAGTCTGTAACAACAGATTTCTCCAACTTTGCTTGGACTGTGGGTTTGAGGGTAAAAGTGCAAAGTCTTTGGAACAAATAAAGACAGATCAAAACACAAAAACATAAGAGATATTGGTATAAATAAATGCACTCAGTTTTGACAATCATCTGTGGTCCTCAGGACCGCTGTAACTGATCACAGACAACACTACAGTGATGTATTGTATAAACCAATGGGGTTCCAGATTGTTCCCGCTGTACAAATTAACCATGGTAGCCTAGGATATAGCAATCCAGCACAATCTCAATCTACAGGCTTCTTACATTCTGTCACATTTTGTGGCAGCCAAGCTGAGCAGGACCAGGACAGACCCTCTTGAATGGAAATTGAATCAAGGGGCCTTCCAGAATTTGATCTATCTGTGGCGAATGCCTCTGATAGATCTATTTGCTTCCATTTACAATAAACAGCTGAAAAACTTCTGACCAAGGGCACTTTTCAAGCAGACCTGGAAAACAGATGCATTCTCATTTCCTTGTATGTAAATATTCCTGTATGACTTTCTACCCTTTCCATTGATATCCAGGGACATTTTGAAGATACAGAAGCACTTTCCAAAGGTCATTGTGGGGGCTTTCTTTTGGTCCAGGCAGTAGTGGTTCTCCCTTCTTTTGGAAATGGCCAAGGGTAATTACCACAAGCTTCCTCACAGAATGGACATACTCACACAAGACAGGGGTTGTTTGAATTACCCCAAATTAAAGCAACTTCAGCTGCCTGGATGATAAAATTTTAATACCGTTTAGGCACCGGTTTTCTGATGATGTGCAGCAGGTATTAAAGGGGGCAAAAAAGAACTGTGACTAGGAAGTCATATATTAACAAATGGAAAAGATTTTCTAGTTGGTACATCACTAAGAACCAAGCTACTAGGAAGTCATATATTAGCAAATGGAGATCATTTTCTAGTTGGTGCCACTCTAAGAACTAAGGCTTGCATTTGTATGGTTTTGCAATATTTGTTTGGGTTATCATGTGGCTTTTCTTATTTCTCTGCCAAGATTCATTTTTGGCCATTTCAGAACGTCTGCCCATGGATCCCCCTTTTTCAATGCACTCTCATGTCAAGCTATTTGTGCAAGAGGTTCTGCATATCCTTATACTTAGCTGGTGGATCCTACTTGGAATCTTAATTTTGTTTTGGAAAAATGAACACTAAATCCATTTGTACCAGCTCATCAGGCTTATTTGAGGTTCTTATGGAAAACAGTGTTGCTTGTTGCACTAATTGATTCATAAAGAGTATTTGAGTTGCAAGTTCTTATGGGAGGCGAGCCTTATGTTATTTATGGCTAATGTTGTAACCAAGTTTACTTTGAGCCAAGCTATCTATCTCCATGCCCTCTTTCCAGAACATAAAAATGAGGGAAAAAGGATTCTTGATACTCTGGATGTCCACAGACAACTCAGATATTATCTTGACAGAACTAAAACCTTCATAAATTCTGATTGGTTGTTTATTCCTTGTGCAGGTAAGAAAAAAAAGGACAAGCAGTGTCAAAGCAGACAATTTCCAAATGATTGTCCTATGCTTTTTCCTTTTGTTATTCCCACTATAATAAGTCAATTCCAGACAGGGTCAAAGGCACATACTACAAGGACCTAGGCTACTTCAGTGCCTTGTTGGAAAGGGGTGGACTCTAGAAGGATACTACAGGCAGCAACTGGGTCCTTTGTACATAGTTTCACAAAGCAGTTCAATCTGGACTCATTTTTCATGTCTAGAGCAGGCTTTGCTTGGTCCATTGTGCAGGAGCTACTGAACTCACAGCCTTTCTCCTCCCAGACTTTCAAAGCTTCTGTATTCTACCCATATAGCTTATGCTACTGTAGCAGCGATCTAATTATGAACATAGTGCAGTTGTGCAAGTACAGTAGGGGGTCGATTATCCAAACATCGATTCTCTGAAACTTCACTTGTCAGAACGCAGCCTTCCAAAGTTCATAAAGTCTGAATATGTAAATGTTATACGTATTCTCTTGTACATGTTTTTTGAGCTTGCAGCCTGCTCATGTGCGAAAAATATTCTTTATTGTCCACTAGAATCGTTGAATGGTTGAAAAGTGTATTCCCTGCATGCAGAAAAAACAAGATTTTAGAAGTTTTTTTATCCAGTTGAATTATATGCTTGATTATCCAAACAGATAGGTTATCTGAACTACCCTAGGTCCCAATTAGTTCGGATAATCGACTATTTACTGTAAACTTACCATTACAATGGATGCTCAAATAGATCACTACTGCAGCAGCTACTCCTTCCTATCCCCTTATATTTTTTGTTTTTTTTTTCTGGATGAGGATGTTTCTTTTTATATACATAGCTTTGACATTTTTTTCATAGCCCTAGACTCCCTTCTTTGTTTGGCATGACAGTTCTGAAGGGTTTGTCACCCAGACCCTTGATTTTGTTACAGAGACTTCTGAATTTTTTCCTTGACTGCTTGAGCCATTAACTGGCTAGGCATATGGAGGGTGCCCTAAAGCTTTGGAAGATGGCTGGCTGTTATATCCTAGGCACGATATTACCCATATTGCTTAGGCTACTGCAGCAGTGATGTATTAAAACATCTGTTATTATGATATGGTTGCTTCCACAGCTCTACTTCCTTCATTAGATCACTATTGCGATAGCAAGGATACCATATGTCTAACCAGTCTACAATGTTTCATGCTGTTTTCTAAACTCCATACGTCTGTTCTTCAGCACGAGAGGCATGCTTGTATAAAGGGATGTATTGATGTGCCAGAACTCACGTGCTGGTAGTATGTGCATGCAGACAGTCATCAGCTTTTTGTCTGATAGTACCAGTAGTCAGCTTCATCTTCTTCTTCATCTTCAGGCAGATAAGCATTCCTTTCCTATTTAGATTTGAGTGAAATCTTTTCTTATAGCTGTCAGAAAGGGCAAGTGTATTCGTGGGTACCAAATTATGTGTATATCACTCTAGGTGTGTTTGAGGTTTTTTTTGTGCTTTTTAACTCCATAAACTGTTAGGAGTAGACTGAACTCCTCTTTTTTTTTCTGGAAAACAGACAGCATGAGCAGCCATGTTGGGGGATTCCACTGTAATGGACTTTCATCCACAGGTTTTAAGAAGAGAAAAAGTTGAGAAGAAAGTTGAGTGAAGATACTTGTATGTACACCTCTGTCATATGGTCTGTGGCTGATGACCCCCCCCCAGTGATATTCTTATACATGTGTTGGACCATCAGTCTGATTCTTTGGGGCCCTGTAGCTTAACCCTTTTGGAGGTCACTATGGCCCAGGACCCACACAAGTCTGAATATACTATTCATGCGGTGAAGCCAGCTGTGAAAGAACAACCACAAATTATCCTATCTGTGGGCAAGGGAGATGTACATTAGATTATTTTTAAAAAAGACATCATCGGTTTGCTTATGATTGTCAGACCTATGGTTTCAGCTCCAAAGACACTCTGTGGACACTCCCAGAAAGCACGCTTGAATGATCAAGCGTTTGTCCCCTCCTCCTACTCTGAAAGGGAATAGGAGGACTGGTTTAACTTTGCTCAAGGACTGTTCAAAGCCATCCATTCTTTTTACTACTCCTTTCCTGCTTCTTTCACACCTGTTAAAAGAAAGAGAGTCCCTTCATGTTCTGAAAAAGAGATTATATCTGACTCTGATAATGAAGGATTGGATTATGCTTCTTAGGTTCCTTCCCCCACTGTAAATCTAATTCAGAGGACACCCTATTTTCATACTCACCAAATGATGACATTTCCTTTGGTGACACCATTGCAAAAATGAAAGACTTTTTCAAATGGGATTTAAAAAATGTGCCTTAACTCCAGTGGCAGCTGGTGACTTCAAAGTAAGGAGGGGCTGCAGGATGAAACTGAATGATTGGTGCTAACCAGAGCCGGATCCAGCACTATTTGACATAGGCAGTCGTCTAGGGCCTTGTGGCTATGGGGGCCCACTCTGCCCAGGAGGCTTCAACATAAAAAAACACACACAAAAAAACTTCTTAACATCACGGTGGTGACATCTTCTACTTTAAGGAGGACTATGTATGCATCACTCGAATGCATGCCAATACGGATGCAAACCCATTCTGCACTCGAGAGCGGAATTTAAACAAGCCGTTCCATTTATAGAGAAGGTAAGTGTGTGTGTGTGTGTGTGTGTGTGTGTGTGTGTGTGTGTGTGTGTGTGTGTGTGTGTGTGTGTTTAACATACCTCTGAACTGTCCAGATTAGCCTCACAATTTTGGTCTGTTTCTCATAAAATTTGTGGTTTTCTGGCAAATCAGAGAGGGTTAAATAAGGCTATATATATATATATATATATATATATATATATATATATATATATATATATATATATATATATATATGTATACATGCTAAATCTAGAGTACTTGATAATAGTTTTCAGTCTTACTCACAAACACTGGCTAATCTACAGTGTATGTACTGTACCAAAAAAAAGAAATTAAAACCTACCTATACTCTTCCCTCATCAGGACAATAATTGAGTACAATGCCCATTTTGGTATGTACCTTTCCAAGCACCTGCAGTAATTGGAGAGACCACAGAGGTTCTTCACAAGGAAAATTCTAGGTCTTCAGCATCTGTCCTATGTGGATCATCTGAAATCACTGTCACTTTATTCTGTTTCATACAGACTACTCAGAGGCGATTTCTACCTTCTATACAAGGCAATCTCTGACCCTGCTTTATTGGAAATGCTGCATCTCCGTAAGTCAAATGGTACAGAGGTTACTCGCTCTAAAGACTTTAACCTGGTATGTGACATTAATAGAACCTGCTTGTGAAACAGATTTGTCTCCCAGAGGTTACCCCATCTTTGGAACAGACACCCACATCATGTCAAATAGAGCACCTCATTGGTCGTTTTTAAATGCAATCTGGATGATTGGCTGGGTAACCATAAATTCACCCCAGGGGTTCCACCTGTGCCCTCTTGGACAGGAGCAATAAGTGATCATGGAAATAAGAGTAGAACTTGGTTAGGCTTGTAAGGGCCTTAGGGCCATTAGCCTAGTAACTTCCTATGATCCTATGTATTTTTTTCCACAAATTCCACTTATTTCTATGTGATTTACTCCTTCCCTTTTCTGAAGATCCCACTTCTATTTCTTTTATCTCTCTTACAATATTCACTACTTTAGATACAGTTGGTTTAGATTTTGATTTCCATTTTCTAGTAATTACTTTTTTGGCAGGCAGTAGAGTTAAATTTAATAAAACTATGTCTAGGCAGTGCAGATCCTGTATCCCAGCTCAGCAGAATCATGTCCTTAGTTGACAGCCATTTGCTTCCCCAATAATTCTAGCAGAGTTCTCTGTAGGATTTGAGAACTCATTACAATCCAAAAAAAAAAATAAATAAATAAATAATAAAAACATGCTCCCAGTTACGTTTTCTTCCCCATCACACCTCCAACATTTGCTCTCTTCCTGAGAAAAAATGTTTGATGTCTGCTTGGAGTTTAAAATACCTATACAACCACTTCCAAGCAAAAATCCGAAACCTTCTGGATTCTGTTACATACTTGGGAGCCATACATATGTTCTCCCATTGTTCCCTTGTAAATTAATTTTCCACTCTCTCTCTTCCCAATATTTTCTCATCTCCTCTGATTGATTTTTATAGCTATAATGAAATATTTTATATGCCCTACTCATTATCCCCTCTTTAACAGCAGCTTCTGTTCTAGATTTGACTAA